>NW_026006561.1:65939-95689 GCF_001458135.2 Marmota marmota marmota
AGCCAACTTTTTCTTCTATCAGACGGCGTGTCTCTGATTTGATATCAAGCTCCTTGATCCATTTTGAGTTAACTTTTGTGCATGGTGAGAGAAAGGGATTCAGTTTCATTTTGTTGCATATGGATTTCCAGTTTTCCCAGCACCATTTGTTGAATATGCTATCCTTCCTCCATTGCATGCTTTTAGCCCCTTTATCAAATATAAGGTAGTTCCTACAACTACCCTTAACTGTAATGCTAGACCGGACTTTAACCCTAGCCTTAATCCTAGCCCTAGCCCTAACACAAACCCTCATCCTAGCCGTAAATCTAGCCTTATTCCTAACCCTCACCCTAACCCTGACCCAAGACCTAATCCTAACCATAACACTAGCCCTAATCTTAAATCTAACTGTATCCATTACCCTAAACATAACCTTTATCCTAATGCTAACCCTAAGACAAACCCTAAACCTATCGCTATCTCCAAAACTTTCAATTACCCTAAACCTAATCTGAAACCTAAACCTAAACCTATCTTTACCCGAACCCTACCCCTAACTCTAATTTGAGCTGTAACCCTAAACTCAAACCTAAACCAAGCCCTAACACTGATACTGACGTTAATAATTTTCCTACCTCTAAACCTGACACTTACAATATATCTAGCCATAAACCTTTCCCTTAAATTATCCCTAACTGTAACCCTAGATCTGACATTAGCCCTAGCCATAATTCTAGTCCTAACACAAACCCTAGACCTTATCATAGCCCTAAACATGGCCTTAATTACAATCCTAACCCAAATTCTAGGCCTAACCCTGACACTAATCCTAGACCTAATCTTAGCCCTAATTTAGCCCTATACCTAACACTAATCCTAAGACTAACTCGAACTCTCACATTAGATCTTTCACTCATTCTAACCCTATCCATTAACATAACCCTAACCCTAGCCCTAACCCTTGCCCTATCCTTTGCCCTAGTACTAACCTTAGACAAAACCTAACTCTAAATTGAGCCCTAAACCGAAGACTAAGCCAAACCCTAACACTAACCCAAACCATAACACTAATCCTAAAACTAGCCCTAAGCCTAGCCCAAGCCCTAAAACAAAACCTAGCTATAGCTATAACCCTACCCCTTAATCTAAACCAAAACCTAACCTTAAACCTAGTTTTAACTCTAGCCCTAATATGAGTTGTAAGCCGAATCCTTAAACTAACCATGAACCTGACACTGACCCTAACACTACTAGCTATAAATATCACCCTAACCCTAAACCTAACCCTAACACTAACTCTAGCCCTTAAAAACTAAAACTAGCCCTAAACATCACCCTAGTACTTAAATTAGCCCTAACCCTAACCCCATCCCTATCTTAAGCCAAAACCTACCCCTAATCCTAGCTTTAACCCTAGCTCTATTCATAACAATAAACGTAGCCATAAACTGATCTCTAACTCTCTCCATTACCATAACCAAAACCATAACCCTAGTGCTAACCCTAGGCATGAACCTAAACCTATCCCTAATCTTAACCCAATCTATTACCCTAAACCTAACCTGAATCTAAACCTAAATTTGTCATTACCATAACCCTGACACTAACACTAATTCAAGCCCTAACTTTAAACCTTAACCTATCCCAAACCCTAAACCTGACCTTGAACCTAATTAAACCCCAAGCTCTAAACTTGAAGACAACCCTACACCTAACCTTTACATTAGATGTAGCCCTAATACTAACCCTAAAACTATCTTTTACCATAATTCTGGACCTTAAATTAGCCCTAGACCTAATCCCAATCCTAAACCTAAAACAAACCCTAGCCCTCATCCTAGCCCTAAACCTAGCTTTAATCATAACCCTAACCATAACCCTACTGCTAACCCAAATTGTAACCCTCACCCTACCTCTATACCTAGCTATAATGCCATCTCTTACCCTAAACTTAACCCTAACCCTAACACTAACTCTAGGCTTAAGCCAAACAATAAACCTAGCCCTAATCCTAGCACTATTTTACCCTATCACTAATCCTAGCCCTAAGACTCACTCTAACTCTTGCCCTATATCTGTCACTAGTTCTAACCCTATCATTTACAATAACCCTATACCCAGCCCTAACCATTGCCATATCCTTAGTCTCAGCCCTAACCATAGATCTAACCCTAACTCCAAATCTAATCCTAACCCTAAGCCTAAGCTTATCACTTACACTATCCCTAAACTTAACCCTAGGACTAAACCAAAACCAAGCAATAGCCCTAACCCTAAATATTAACTTAAACGAAACCTTAACACTAAACCTAGACCTATCCCTAGCCCTAATTCGAGTTTTAACACTTACTTTAAAACTAACACTGACCCTGAGTCATATCCTAATACTGCACATAGCTCTAAACACCGCCCTCACCTTAAACCAAATGCTAAAAATAACCCTAACAATAATTTGAGATTTATCCCTAAACCTAAAACGCACCCTGAAACTTATCCTAACACTAACCCTAACTATAAATATCACCCTAAACTTAATCCTAACCCTAAGACTAAACCTAACCATAACACTAAAACTAACCTAATTTTAGCACTAGTTCTTACATTAGCCGTGGCCCTAATCCTATCCCTAATCCTAACACAAACAGTAGCCCTAAACCTAGATTTACCCTAACTCTTATCCTAACCAGAGCCCTAAACCTAGCTCTAAACCAATCCCTTACCCTGAGCAAACCCCTAAACCTAAGGGTAACCCTAGACCTAATCCTTAGCCTAACCAAAACCCTAACTCTATCAGTAGCCCTTACCCTAGCTCTCATTCTAGCTCTAACCCTATCCCAAATTCTAACCCCAACCCTGACCCTTATACTGTCCCTACCACTAATCTTAGGTCTAACTCTAACCCTAACTCTAACCCAAAACCTATGGTAATCCTATCCCTAGACCTAACCCTGAAGCTAACTCCCAGCTAACCCTACCCATAGCTCAGAACCTAACCCTTATTCTAAACAAACCTAAATCTAACCCTACTTCTAACCCACACCCTAACCCTAACTCAAGACCTAATCCTAACCATAATCCTAGCCATATCCTTAACTCTAACTGTATCCATTACCCAAAACATTACCCTCAAGCTAATGTAACCCTAAGCCTAACCCTAACCCTATCACTATCCCCCAAACTGTCAATTACCCTAAACCTAACCTGTAACCTAAACCTAACCTTATAATTACCGTAATGCTAACCTTAATGCTAATTTGAGCCCTAACCCTAAACTCAAACCTAAAAAAAAAGCCCAACACTGACCCTGACATGAATAATTTCCCTAGCTCTACACCTGACTATTACCCTATACCTAACCCTTACACTAGACTTAGCCATAAACCTAACCCTAAAATGATCCTGAACCATAACCCTAGACCTGACTTTACCCCTAGCCATAATCCTAGCCCTAACCCTAGCACAAACCCTAGTCCTTATCTTAGCCTTAAACATAGCCTTAATTATAACCCTAACCCTAAACCTACACCTAACCCTAACACTAACCCTAGCCCCAATCTTAGCCCTAATATGGTCTTATCCCGAACCCTAACCCTAAACCTAGCCCAAAGAATAACTCTAACTCTCACTGTAGCCCTAACTCTAGTTCTAACCTTATACTTTACTGGAAGCGTAATCCTAGCCTGAACCTGAGGTCTAACCCTAGCCCTATTCATATCCCTGGCCATAACCCTAGATCTAAACCTAACTCTAAATCTAACCCTAACAATAAGCCTATGCCTAAACCTAACCCTAGCCCTAACCCTAAGGCTAATCCTAAAACTAGCCCTAACCCTAGCCCTAGCTCTAAAACAAAACCAAGCCACAGATCTAACACTAATCCTTAACATATACCAAGCCCTAAACCTACACCTAGCCTTAACCCTATCAATAATTTGAATCTTAAGCTAAACCCTAAAACTAACCCTCACCCTGACTCTGATCTTAACACTAACCCTAGGTCTAAACATCACCCTAACCCTAAACCTAAACCTAACACTAGACCTAGTCCTAACCCCTAATACTAAAATTAGCCCTAATCATAACCCTAGTACTTACATTAGCCGTAACACAAACCCTAGACCTAACTTAACCCAAATCCAAGCCCTATTCTGAGCCCTAATCCTAGTTTTAACACTAAACCTAACTCTAACCCTATTACTAATTGTAACCATAACTCCAGCTGTAAACCTAGCTCTAACCCTATCCATTACTTTAACCATAACCCTAACCCTAATGCTAACCCTAGGCCTAAACCTAACCCTATCCCTAATCTTCACCCTATCCATTACCCTAAATCTAACCTGAAACCTAAACCTAACCCTATCCTTAGGCTGATCAAAACCTTAATGCTAATTCGAGTCCTAAATTTATATCTTAACCTATCCAAAACACTAATCGTGACCATGACTCTAATAATACCCTTAGCTCTAAACCTGACCGTAACCCTAAACCTAAGGCTTAAACAAGGCATAGCCATAAAACTAAACTTAAACTATATTTACCCATAACCCTAGAGCTGAAATTAGCCCTAACCATAATCCTAGCCCTAAACCTAGCCTTAATATTAACACCAACGATAACCTGAGCCCTAACCCTAATTCTAACCCTCACCCTAGACCTAAACCTACCTATAACACCATCCCTTATCATAAACCTAACTATAACCCTAAACCTAACCTAACCCCTGACCTAACTCTAGGCCTAATACTAACACTAAGCCTAACACTAATCCTAGCCTAATTTAATCATATTCTAACCCTAACCCTAGCCCTAAGTCTAACTATAACTCTTAAACTAGCCCTAACCCTAGTTCTATCCTTAGCCCTATCCTAATTCTAGATCTAAACCTAACTCTAAATCTAAACCTAACTCTAAATTTAACAGTAATCATAAGCCAAACCAAACCCTAACACTACACCTAACCATAATGCTAATCCTAAAACTTGCTCTAGCCCTGGCCCTAGCCAAAAAACAAAATCAAGCCATATCCCTAACCCAAACCCTTAAATTAAACCAAACCCAAATCTTACATCTAGCCCTAACCATAACTCTAAAAATTACTCTGACCCTGACACTTACCCTAACACAAATCCTAGCTCTAATCATCACCCTAACTTAAATGAACCATAACACTAGACCTAGCCTGAACTGTAACCCTAAAACTAGTCTTAATTGTAACCCTAATTCGTACATTAGTCATTATCCTAACCCTAGCATTAACCCTAACACAAATCCTACCCTGGATCGAGCCCTAAACCTTGCTTTAACCCTAATATTAACCCTAACACTAGCCCCAAACCTAACCCTAACCCTATCCCTAACCGTAGTTCTAACCCTGTCCCTTACCCTAAGCCAAACCCTAACCCAAATGCTAACCCTAGTCCTAACCCTAATCCTTAGCCTAACTTCAATTCTAACCATAATACTAGTCTTAACCCTAGCCCTCATTCTACCTCTAAACCTAAATCTGACACTCATCTTTCCCTAAAAGTAACCCTAGAACTAACCCTGGCCCTAAACCTAAACCAAATCATAACACTAGACCTACCGGTAAACCTATAAATATACCTAAGCCTAACACTAGACCTAGACCCAAAGCTAATCCTAAATATAGCTATAACTCTAGCCCTAGACCTAAACAAAATCCTAGCACTAGCCCGAACAATAACCTTTAACCTAAACCAAACACTTACCCTATCCCTAGAGCTAAACCTTGTCCTAATTCTGTCTGTAACCCTAAACCTAACCCTATCCCAAACACTGACCCTGATACTAACACTTAATCTAGCTTTAAACCTGAGACTAACCCAAAACCTAGACCTATCTCTAGACCTAGCGATAAACCTAAACCTAAAACTAGCCCTAAACATAACCCTAGGTTTTACATTACCCATAGTCCTAACCCTAGCCCTAAACCTAACACAAAACGTAGAGCTAATCCTAGGCCTAAACTTAGCTCTAAGCATAAACCTAAGCCTAGCCATAATCCTAATTCTAACTCTAAACCTAACCCTCTCCTTAGACCTAACCCTAGCTCAAAGCCTAACCCTTAACCTAAACAAAAGCCTAGCCCTATTCTAAATTATATTCCTAAACCTAGCCCTAATCCTTACCTTAACCATAGCCCAAACTTTACCTCTAACCATATCCATTACCTTAACCTTAACTCAAACTCTAATTAAAACCCTATCCCTAACACTAAACCTAACTCTAACCATAATCTTGAACTCAGAAGTGAACCTGAAGCTAAACTTTGCACTAGCCCTAACCCTAGATCAAACACTAACACTTATCCTAACCAAACCATAACCTTAACCCTAAACTAACACTTACCTTAAAACTAACACTTACCCTAAACCAAACACTACCCTATCCCTAAACCTAACCCTAACACAAGACTTAATTGAAACCATAACCTAGCCCTAACCCTAGCTCTAAAACTATCCATTACATTAAACATAACCCTAACCCTAATGCTAACCCTAACCCGATCACTGAAACCTAGCGCTACAGTTACCTTAAACCTTATCTAAAACCTAAAGTAAACCTTTCCATTACCTTAACTCTAAAACTAACCCTAATGCTAATTCGAGCCCTAACCCCTTAACCTTAACGTAAACCAAACGTTAACCCTGACCCTTACCGTGAACAAATAATAATTCTAGATCTAAAGCTGACCTTTAACATAATCCTAATCCTAACACTAGACCCTAAAAATATCCTTAAACATAACCCTAGACCTGATATTATCTCTAGCCCGAGACCTAGCCCTAACCTTATCAAAAAACCTAGCCCTAATCTAGCCTTAATGCTAAAACAAAACTGAGCAATAGCCTAACCATAACCCTTAACCTAAACGAAAACCTAACCCTAAATCTAGCACTAACTTTAGCCCTAATTCGAGTCCTAAACCTAACACTAAAACTAACCCTGACCCTGACACTGACACTAAATATAACCCTTGCTCTAAACATCACCCTAACCCTAACTCTAAAACTAGCACTAATTGTAACACTAGTTCATACATTAGCCATAGCCCTAACCCTAGCCCTAACAAAAACCAAAACCTAGCCTTAACCTTACCCTAACCCTAGTCAGAATCCTAACCAAAACCCTAGCCTTATCACTAGCTCTAACCCTATACATTACCATAACCATAACCATAACCCTAATGGTAACCTAGGCCTAAACCTAACCTTATCGCTAACCCTAAATTTATTCATTAACCTAAACCTAACCTGAACCCTAAATCTAACCCTATCATTACCCTAACCCTAACCCTATTGCTAATTTGAGCCTTAATCCTAAAATTANGAAAAGATGTCAGTAGTGCCAGATGTATAATTTATTAATGTCTAAATGGCAAGTTTATTATTATTATTATTATTATGCTATGTATTAGTTACAAAACTTTATCTGTTCATATTATTATAAGGTATATACTCTTTTCTATAACTTCATAGCATACATCAGTGTGTATCAAAATGACCTTTTGGGGGTTGGGAGGTGAAGGGAGGGATCATGGGGTTAGAAATGATGGTGGAATATGATTTATATTGTTATATAAAGTACATGTATAAAGAACTGAATTCATGTAAATATAATTTCTATAAAACCAGAGAAATGAAAAATTGTGCTCTATGTGTGTAATAAGAATTATAATGCATTCTGCTGTCATATGTAATTTAAAAATATTCAAAATTAAAGATAAATGATGGCATTATGTTCTAACTGAAAATAAATACTACTCTGTTTAAAAATTGAAAAAATAAATAAATAAATAAATAAATATCAGTCAGTGAGTCCATGCCTTTATAATATTCTAGGTGATAAAATGGGAACTACTCATAAAACACTTCACCCAATGCTGAAATATACTTGAGCAATTCTATTGCAAATTCAACTACACCTTTTTCCATGGAACACCATTTTTACTTAAATGAACAACTGATAGACAAGGTTCACATCGAGTATTTGAACAGAAACCTTATTGCAAAAAGAGCAAAGTTAACACGTCACTTCAAGAAAAACAAAACACAGAAATTAGCACTAATCGTAAAAATTCAACATTTCAAGGGAAAATTAGAATTTCAGAAGACTCATAACTACCATTGTGGGCTTGACAGCTTCCTAATACTTGAAAAAAACTTGATGAGATTGGGGATGATATTAGTGAATGTGACTTTTTAATTTTGTATAATAAATCATGTCAACATTTAGAAAAATCTGCATAACTCAGTATAACAACATTTTACAAATGACAACTTCATGATGTTATCAAATTAGTCATAGATGAAGATGTATTCACAGTGGAGACTAAATAGTATATAATACAGACTTACGTATTTTAGTATAACAGAGCACAAGAAAGTTTATTGATACAGTTTTGAATTCTATGTTCAACTAACCTTGTAGAATTATACATGTAATTTGGGGTAAATTATTACAGAATAGCTATTATGATCTGAAAATTCCTACATTTTCCAAGAACATCTCTGTAAGGAAGATTTTCCTCATAGACTTCAACCCAAGCAACATGTTACAACAGGCTGAATGTAATAGCATATACAAGAACTCAACTGTCTTCTAGCAAGCCAAACATTAACTAGATTTGTAAAAATGTAAAGCAGTGCCACTCTCCTCACTAATTAATTTTTCTTTGGGAAATCCAATTTTCATAATAATATGCTAATGCTGTAGGTTTATTATCATTTTCGATGAATTAAATGAAAACATTTTTTATTCCTAATGTGGCAAATATTGACAGATAGCCACAAAATTTTTGAAGCCCTTAACAATTCTGAGGGATAGAAGCATGTACTACAGACAAAATGTTTGAGAAATGCTACTTTACCGTTCTGTTCCAAGCCATTGTCTCACTCCATGAATTTTTGTAATAACCTTTAGTTTGTCTCCATGTTCTCATCTTTATTTCTCTGCATAATCTTCCCAACCCAATTTCATAATGCTTCTTTTTCATGTAAATTGGATCATGTCAAACCCCGTTGAAAACCCTCCAAAGAATTCCTTCCAATATCATCTGGAGAATAGAAGTGACACTCTTATTGGCCAACTAACACTAGCTGTGACCCCCACTCACATTCTGCCATCTCCCCTCCTCACTCTGCTCTTTTCATGGACTTTCTAAGACCACTTAAAATCTCAATAATCCTAGGCCCTTCTGCTCTATTTTCCTCCACAACATTTATTGCCACCTGATGTACAATGTCTTACCTATTATTTTTTTCAGTTTTATTATTTCAAGTAAACTACAGCCTCTTGAAAGGCAGGAATGTTGCCTAATTCTGCTACATCCACTCACACATAATATATGCTCATTATATATTGGTTGAATGAATGAATGATTGAACAAATATACAGAATATACAGAAAATATACAGAAAAAAATATAAGTTCTGAAGAATTCTAATTTAGTCAGAGAGATTACTTCATGTTCCTAAGGAGAAATCTAATCTTTTTCAGTCTTATCTTGAACTAGGTCTAGATAAAATTATTAAGTAAGGGAAGTCATGGGCCTTTCTGAATCACAAATGATTGCATTCCAGTCAAATGACAAGTCCATCTTTCAGGTACTTCCCGGCAGCCAGTTTCCATGGACTCTGATCATAGCTTTATCAGTGAATTTTTCAAGCAGTGATCTCTCACATGCCCATCCTAGTTTGGCCTCTGGGTCCATAGCCTTATCCCTGGCTGGTTTAAGCATCACAAGGTCAGAGATAAGTGTGGGGTCCCTGTGTTTTCCCATTGTCAGGTCAGCTCTGACCTTTACTTTAAACCTAACTTTCAACTAGACCTAGCCAGAAACCTAAAGTTAACACTATTTCTAACCATAACCCTAGACCTGACATTAGCCCTAGCTGTAACCTTAGCTCTAATCCTAACAGAAACCCTAGCCCTCATCCTAGCCCTAAACCTAACCTTAATCCTAACCCGAACCCTCACCCTATTCCTATACTTAATTTTAACCCTTGTCTTAGCCATGAACATAACCATAACCTCATCCCTTCCCCTAAAACTAATCAAAACCCTAACACTAACACTAACTCTAATTCTAGCCCTAACCACAGGTCTAATCCTAACACTAATCCTAGTGCTAATCTAGCCCTAATTTAGCCCTAACCCTAAGCAAATCCCTAACTCTAGCCCTAAGAATAACTCTAACTCTCAACCCAGCCCTATTTCTATTTCTAAACCTGTCCATTACCGTAACCGTAACACTAGAGTTAACCTTAGCCCTAACCCTAGATCTAATCATAACTCTAAATTATGGTTATAAACTATAAATGTAACCCTAAGCTTAAGCCTAAACCTCACCCTACCACTAGCTGAACACTATCGCTAATCATAAAACTAATCCTAACCATAGCGCTAGCCCTAAAACAAAACTGAGCCATTACCCTAACCCTAAACCTAACCTAAACCAAACCCTAACCCTACAATAGCCATAACCCTAGCTCAAATTCAAGTCCTAGGACTAAAACTAACCCTTACTCTGACTCATATCCAAACACTAACCCTAGCTCTATATATCACCCTAACCATAAAGCAAATGCTAACACCATTCCTAGCCCAAACCCTAGCCCTAAAACTAACCCTAATAATAAACCTAGTTCTTATATTAGCCATAGTCCTAACTCTAGCCCTAACCCCAAAACAAAAATAGCCCTAATCTGAGCCCTAAAACTAGATTTAACCCTAACCCAAACCCTAACCCTAGCCCTAAACCTAACCCTAACCCTAGCTCTAAGCCTAGATCTAACCCTATCACTTATCCTAAGCCAAACCCTATCCATAATGCTAACCCTAGTTCTAACTGTAATCCTTAGCCTAAATAAAACACTAACCCTATTATTAGTCCAAAACATAGCCCTAATTCTAGCTCTAAACCAAACTCAAATCCTAACTCTAACCTTCACCCTTATTCTGACCATACAATAATTATAGGTCTAAACCTGACCCTAACCCTAAACTGAACCCTGGATCTAGCCCTACCATTAAACTTTTACCTAAACCTAACCCTAACACTACCCCTAGACCTAAAACTTATCCTAAATCTAGCAATAACTTTAGCCCTAGACCTAAACAAAAATTTAGTCCTACCTTTAACAATAACTTTTAATTAAACCAAACAATAACAATACCCCCAGACCTAAACCTATTCCTGATTCTGGCTTTCACCCTAACTCTAATCTGAACACTGACCCTGACACTAACAGTAAACCTAGCTCTAAAAATGACTCTAAACAAAAATCTAAACCTAACACTAGAACTAGCCATAACCCTATCCCTAAAACTAGCCCTAATTAGAACCCAAGATCTTACAGTACGCATGGAACTAACCCTAGACCTAAACCTAATACAAAACCTAGCCCTAATCCAAGGCCTAAACCTACTGTAAGCATAACCCTAACACTAACCCTAGCCCTAACCCTAAACCTAACCCTCACCTTACACCTAACTATAGCTCGAAGCCTAACCTTTGGCCTAAACATAACCCTGGCCTTATCCCTAACAACAACCCTAACCATAGCCCTAATCCTAACACTAACCCAAACCCTATACATTACCCTTATGATAACCCTAATCCTAATGCTAATCCTAGGCCTAACCCTAACCCTATAGCAAACCCTAAATCTCTCCATTACCCTAAACCTACCATGAACCCTAAACCTAACCCTATTCATTACCCTAATCCTAACTCTAAAACTAATGCTCATTTGAGCCCTATCCCTAAATCGTAACCTAATACAAACCATAACCCTGAACCTAAAAATACCCCTAGGTCTAAAACTTTCCCTTACCCTAAACTTAACACTTACACTAGACTAAGACTTAGACCTAATCCTAAATCTACTCCTAACTGTAACACTAAACCTGACATTATCCCTAGCCCTAATTCTAGACCTAACCCTACAACAAACCCTAGCCCTCAACCTAGCCCTAAACCTAGCCTTATTCATAACCCTAACCCTAACCCTAGCCCTAATCCTAATTCTAACACTCACTCTACCACTAAACCTAGCTATAACACATCATTTATCCTAAGCCTAACCTTAACCTAGCCCTAATGCTAGGCCTAAGCTGAACACTAACCCTAGTTCTAAACCTTGCCCTGATTTAGCCCTATCCCTAAAACTAACCATCACCCTAGGCCTAAGACTAACTCTCACTCTCACCCTAGCCTTATCCCTATTTCTATCCCTATCATTTACCATAACCCTAAACCTAGCCCTAACCCTTGCCCTATCCTTAGACATAGACCTAACCCTAGATCTAAACCTAACTCTAAGTTTTAACCTAACCCTAAGCCTAAGCCTAACACAAACACTAGCCCTAATCCTAATGCTAATCATATAACCTATGACTAAAACAAAACTGAGCAATAGGGGCTGAGGATGTGGCTCAGGGGGTAGTGCATTAGCCTGGCATGCATGGGGTGCTGGGTACGATCCACAGCAACAATAAAAATATAATTAAAAAAAACATTCTGTGTCCACCAAAACCTAAAAAAAATGAATAATATTAAAACTCTCTCTCTCTCTCTCTCTCTCTCTCTCTCTCTCTTTCTCTGTCTCTCTCAAAACAAACAAACAAAAAAAAAAAACTGAGCAATAGTTCTAATCTTAAACCTTAACTTAAACCAAAACCTAACACTACAACTAGACCTAAACCTGGCCATAATTCGAGTCCTAACCATAACCTTAAACTAACTCTGACCCCGAATCATACCCTAACACTCACCCTAGGTCTAAACACCACCCTAAAATTAAACCAAACCCTAACAATAACCCTGGCCTTAATACGAGTCATAACCCTAACCTTAAAACTAACCCTGACACTGACTCATATTCTAACAGTCACCCTAGCTCTAAAGACCACCCTCACCATAAACTGAACCCTAAAAGTAATTCTAGCCCTTATTTGAGTCCTAACCCTAACCCTAAAATTAACACTGTCTCTGAATCATATCCTAATACTAACCTAGCTATAAATACCACCCTAACATTAAACCTAACCCTAACACTAAACCTACCCCTACCCATAACCCAAATTGTACCTAGTTCTTATATTATACTTTGCCATAACATTAGCCCTAACCCTCACACAAAAATTAGCCCTAATCTGAGCCCTAAACCTAGATTTAACCCTAGGCCTAACACTAACTCTTGCCCTAACCCTAGCTATAAGCCTATCCCTTACCCAAAGCAAAACCTTAACCCTAATGGTAACCCTAGACTTATCCCTAATCCTTAAGCTAACCCAAACACTAACCCTATTAATAGTCATAACCGTACCCTCACTCTACCTCTATCCTATTCCAAACCATAATGTTAACACTAATCCTTGGTCTAAACCTGGACCTAACCCTAGACCAAATCATAACACTAGCCCTAGACCTAAACCAAATCCTAAATCTAGCCTTAACTCTAGACCTAGACCTAAACTAAAACCTATCCCTAGTCCTTAAAGTAACCCTTAAACTATCACAAACACTAACCTTATTCATAGATCTAAACCTAGTTCTAATTCTGGCTGTAACCCTAACTCTAACTCGAACCCAAACACTGACCCTGCCTTTAAGAGTAAACCTAACTCTAAACCTGACCCTAACCAAAAATCTAAACCTAACACTAGACCTAGCCAAAATCCTAATCCTCAAACTAGCCCTAATAATAACCCTAGCTCTTACATTACCCACAGCCCTAATCCTAGGCCTAAACCTAACACAAAATCTAGAGCAAATCCTAGGCCTAAGCATAACCCTAACCCTAACACTAATCTAACACTTGATTAGTCCTAACCCTAGCTCAAAGCCTGAACCTTATCCTAAACATAAACCTACAACTATCCTAAATATACCCCTAACACTAGCCCTAATCCTAAACTTAACGCTAGCCCTAAACCTAGCTCTAAACTTACCCATTACCCTAAAACTAACCCTAAACCTATTGATAACCCTAGGCCTAAACCTAACCCTAAACCTAACCAGAAAACTCACACTAGACCTAACCCTAAACCACACACTTGCCACAGACCTAACTCTAACTCAAACCCTAACCCTTACCATAAACCTAAATATAACCATAGCCCTAATCCTAAACCTAAACCTCAATCTAACACTAATGATAACCCTATGACTACATCTAACCATATCCATGACTCTAACCCTAACCCTACCCCTAATGATGATGCTAACCCTAATACAATCCTAACACTAAGCATAATCAAATTTATCCCTAGACCTAACTCTAAACCTAACCCTAGCCCTAGCCCTAACCCTAGCTCAAAATCTCACCCTTATGCTAAACATACCCCTAGCACTAACCCTAGTTCTAACCTTAACCCTAACCCTAACTCAAGAACTATTCCTGACCGTAACCCTAACCCTAACCTTAGCTCTAACCCTATCCATTATCATAAACATTATACTTACCATAATTCTAACCCTAGGCCTAACACAAACCCTATTACTAAACCTAACCCTCTCAATTACCGTAAACCTAACCTGAACCCTAAACAAAACCTCTCATTACCCTAACCCTGACCCTAATGCTTATTTGAGCCCTAGCCCTAAACCCTAACCTCAACCAAACTCTAACCTAATCCTGAACCTAGTAAATCCCCTAGCTCTAAAACTGACCCTTAACCCTAAACCTAACCCTTAAACTAGACCTAGCCATAAACCGAATCCTAAAACTGTCCTCTTCTTAACCATAACCCCACACCTGACATTAACCCTTTCCCTAATCCTAACCCTAACTGTAAAAAAAACCCAGTGCTTATGCTAGCCCTAAACCTAGATTAATCCTAATCCTAACCCTAACCCTAGCTCTAACCCCAATAATAACCCCAGCCCTAATCTTAGCCTTAATTTCACACTATCTTTAAATGTAACCAGAACCCTAGAAATAAGAATATATCTAACTCTCACACTAGCCCTATCACCAGTTCTAAACCTATCCCTTAATGTAGCCCTTAACTTAGTCCTAACCCTTTCCCTATCCATAGCCAAAGCACTTACCTTAGATCATAATCTATCTCTAAATCTAACCCTGACCCGATGCCTAAGCCTAACCCTAACACTAGCCCTAACCCTAACACTAATCCTAAAACTAGCCCTAATACTAGCCCTAGCCCTACAACAAAACTGAGACATAAGCTGTATCCCTAACCCTTAAACTAAACCAAAGCCTAACCATACAGCTACCCCTAACCCTAGCCCTAATTCAAGGTTTAAACCGAACCCTAAAACTAACCCTGACACTGTCTTTGACACTAACACTAATCCTAGCTCTATACATCACCCTAATCCTAACACTCACCCTAAAACTAAACCTAGCCCTAATTTTAACACTAAAATTAGCCCTAATTGTAACCCTTGTATTTACATTAGACGCAATCCTAACCCTAGCACTAACTTAACCCAAATCCTAGCCCTAATATGAGCCCTAACCCGAGCTTTAAGCCTAACCCTAACCCTAAAGCTAGCACTAGCCCTAATCATAACCATAACACTAGCACTAACCCTATACATTACCATAAAAATAACCCTAACCCTAATGCTAACCCTAGGCCTAAACCTAAACCTATCTCTAATCCTATCCCTATCCATTTCCCTAAACTTAACATGAATCCTAATTCTAAGCCTATCATTACCCAAATCCTTACCCTAATGTTAATTCAATCCCTAACTTTAAGCCTTAACCTATTCCAAACCCTAACCTACACCTTCCCGTTAATTATACCCCTAGCCTAAAACGTGACCCTAACCCTAAACCTAAACCTTACACTAGACGTACCCATAATCCTAACCCTAAAACTATCTTTAAACATAATTCTAGACTTGAAATTAGCCTTACTCCTAATCCTAGCCCTAACCCTATAACAAAACCTAGCCCTCATCCTAGCCCTAAACCTAGCCTTAATCATAGCCCTAATCCTAACCCTTATTCTAAACTTCACCCTACCTCTAAAACTAGCATAACACCATCCCTTACCCTAAACTAATTCCTAAATCTAACCCTAATTCTATGCTTAAACTGAACACTAACCATAGACCTAATCCTTGCCCTAATTTAGACCTATACTTAACCCTAACCCTAACCTTAGCCCTAAGACTAAAAATAATTCTCACACTAGCCCTATCACTAGTTCTAATCCTAGCCCTTACCATAACCCTAACCCTAGCCCTAACCCTTGTCCAATCCTTAGTCCTAGCCCTAACCCTAAGCCTAAGCCTCATGCTAACACTAAACCTAATCCTAACGCTAATCATAAAACTAGCCCTAACCCTACCACTAGCAGTAAAACAAAACCGAGCAATAGCTCTAATCCTAAAGATAACTTAAACCAAACCCTAACACTACACCTAGACCTAAACATAGCCTTAATTCGGGTCCCAACCCTAACTTTAAAAGTAAATGACACTGACTCATATGCTTAACTCACCCTAGCTTGAAACACCATCCTAAACTTAAACCAAAACTTAACAGTAATTCTAGCCCTTATGTGAGTCCTAACACTAACCCTGACCCTTACTCATATCCTAAAACTAACCCTAGCTCTAAATATCACCCTAACCTTAAAATTAACCCTAACACTAAAACAGCCCCTATCCCTAATCCTAACCCCAAAACTAACCCTAATTGTAACCCTAGTTCTTATATTAGCAATTGCCCTAACACTAGTCCTAATCTAACACAAAACTAGCCCTAACCCGAACACAAAATCTAACTTTAATCCTAACCCTACCCTAATTCTATCCCTAAACCTAGCTCTAACTCTCTCCCTTACCCTAAGTGAAACTGTAACCCTAATCATAAACCTAGATCTATCCCTAATCCTTAGGCTAACCAAAATATAAACCCTATTAAAAGTCCTGACCCTATCGCTCATTCTAGTTCTAATCCTATCCCAAACCCTTACACTAACCCTGACCCTTATTCTGACCCTAACACAAACCCTAGTTTTAAAACTGAGCCTAAACCTAGAACAAACCCTAACACTGTACTTACCGCTAACTTATACCTAAACTTAACTCTAAACCTAGCCCTAAGACTAACTCTAACTCTCACATTACCCCTATCCCTAGTTCTAAGCCTATCCATTACCATAACCCTAACCCTAGACCTAACCCTTGCCCTATCCTTAGTTCTATCCCTAACCCTAGATCTAACCCTAACTCGAAATCTAACCCTAAACCTAAGCCTATGCCAAACACTAAAACTAGCCCTAACACTAATGCTATGGTAAAACTAGCCCTAACTCTAACCCTAGCAGTAAAACAAACTGAGCAATAGCCCTAACTATAAACCTCAACTTAAACCACACCCTGACACTACACCTAGACCTAATCATAGACTTAATTCGAATCCTAACCCTAACATTAAATCTAACCCTGACCCTGACTCATATCCTAACACTCATCCTAGCTCTAAACACCCTCCTAACCTTAAACTAAAACCCAAAAGTAAACCTATTCTTAATTCGAGTCCTAACCCTAACCCTGACCCTGACTCATATCCTAACACTAACCCTAGCACTAAATATCATCCTAACCTTAAACCTAACACTAACCTAGACCTACCCCTAATGCGAACCCTAAAACTAACCCTCATTTTAACCCTAGTTCTTACATTAGCCATTGCCCTATCATTAGCCCTAACCCTAACCCAAAAACTAGCCCTAATCCAAGCCCTAAACCTAGATTTAACCCTAACTCTAACTCTAGCCCTAACCCTAGCTCTAAGGCTATCCCTTACCCTATGAATAACCCTAACCCTAATGGTAGCCCTAGACCTATGCTTAATCCTTAGGCTAACCAATCCTAACCTTATGAATAGTCCTAACCCTAGCCATCATTCTAGATCTAATCCTATCCCAAATCCAAACACTAACCCTTACACTTATTCTGACCCTAACACAAACCCTAGTTTTAAAACTGACCCTAACACAAGACTAAAACCTAACACTAAAACCCTAACACTAGCCCTGGACCTAAATCTAATCCTAAATCTAGCCTTAACTCTAGCCCTAGACCTAAACAAAAACCTAGTCCTAGGCCTAACACTAACCCTTATCCTAACACACAAACTAACCCTATTCCTAGACCTAAAACTACTGCTATTTCTGGCTGTAACCCTAAATTGAACTCCAAACCAAACACTGACTTTGCCTTTAACAGTAAACCTACTTCTAAACCTGACCTTATCTGAAAATCTACAACTAACATTAGACCTTGGCATAACACTAACCCTAAAACTAGCCCTAACCATGACCCTGGCTCTTACATTACCCACAGCTTTATCCCTAGGCCTAAACCTAACACAAAACCTACAGCTAATCCTAGGCCTTAACCTAGCCCAAAGCATAACCCTAACCCTAACCCTAAGTCAAACCTAACCCTCGCCTTAGTCCTAACCCTAGCTCAAAACCTAACCCTTACTATAAACATAAACCTAGAACTATCCTTGAATCTAACCCTAAACCTAGTCCTAATCCTAACCTTAAACCTAGCCCTAACCCTAGCTCTAAATTACCCATTACCCTAACCCTAAACCTAACCCTAATTTTAACCCTAGCCTTAACCCTAACCATAATCCTAACCCTAAACATAAAACCAACCCTAGACGTAACACTAACTAATACTCACTATAGACCTAAGCATAGATCAAACCCTAACCCTTACCATAAACCTAAACATAACCATAGACCTAACCCTACCCTAAACTTAAATCTAACCCTGTCCCTAACCCTAAACCTACATCTAATAGTATTTATTACCCTAACCTAACCCTAAATTTAACTGTAACCATTCCCTTAACCCGAACCCCAACTCTATACCTACCGTAATCCTATCCCTAAACATAACCCTGAACCTAACCCTTGCTCTAACCCTAATTGTAGCTCAGAATCTAACTCTTACACTAAATATTACACTAACCCTAACCCTAGTTCTGACCAATACCCTTACACTAACTCAAAACCTAATCCTAATCATAAGTCTAGCTATAAATTTAGTTCTAACAGTATCCATTACCCTAAACATAACCCATACCCTAATGCTAATTCTAGGCCTAACCCTATCTCAAGACCTAATCCTAACCATAACCCTAGCCCTCGGCTTAACTCTAACTGTATCCATTACCCTAAACATAATTCTTTCCCTAATGCTACCCCTAGGCCTAACCCTAAACCTATCACTAACCTCAACCCTATCAATTACCCTAAACTTAACCAGAACCCTAAATCTACCCCTATCATTACCCTAACAGTAACCCTAATGCTAATTTGAGCCCTAACCCTAAACTCAAACCTAAAAGAAAACATAACCCTGAACCTGACCCTACTAATTTCCCTAGCCCTAACCTGACCCTTACCCTAAATCTAATCCTTAAATTAGACCTAGCCAAAATCTTACCCTAAAACTATCCATTACCATAACCCATGTCCTGTCATTACTCCTAGCCCTAACCTGAACACAAACCCTAGCCCATATTAGAACTAAACATAGCCTTAATCATATCCCTAACCGTAAACCTAGGCCTAACTTAAAACCAATCCTATCCCTAATCTTAGACCTAATTTAGCTTTATCCCTAACCCTAATCCTAACCCTGTTGAGAACTTGCCTGGACTATGTATCGCTTGTATGCATTGTGAACTCACTTGTATGCACTGTGTTGTGGTATTTTTGCTGATGGTGTCATTGGTGGTACAATTTTTCCAAAATGAGCCATCACTGAACTTCTTGGACTTGCAGAACTTGCCTGGACTATGTATCACTTGTATGCATTGTGAGCTAACTTGTATGCATTGTGAACTATCTGTTGGTGCAGCGGCTTGTGGTAGTGTTGGGGTATTTTTGCTGATGGTTTCATCGGTGGTACAATTTTTCCAAAAGGAGCCATCAATTGGCTTGGTGTATCTTCCTCCCTTCTGCTTGTCATGGTCATTCAGCTAAAATTTTGGGGCCAACAGAGGTGAGGCAAAGAACCTCACCACCCTGCTGGTACAAAGACCTATCCACAGGTGTGGCTGTATGCTGGACCGGTAGTCAATGACGGGTAAGATCCAATTGCAATGGTACCAACCTAAGATAGGAGGCTGACGCCTTAAGGTCAGCTCATCCGATGACGGGTAAGGATCATATGTACTATTGGACAACCTAAGGCAGGCACGGTCCCTAAGCCACATGCTTGTTGTTTAAACAGAGAGGGGGAGATGTTGAGAGCCACAGCCGAAGGGGCCCCAGCAAACTTCCAGCTGCCAGCAAACTTCCAGCTGCCAGCTGATGATTGGCTCACAGCGGCCCCAGCAAACTTCTAGCTACCAACTGATTGGCTCTTCTGCGGTGATGCTCATTGGGCTGTTTCCCAGCCCTTTCAGACCACGGAGCTGCTCTTTGGGGCACTTTTATTGGCTCTGCCCATGCGACCCAGCCAATCGGCCTCAAGAGCAGGAGGAGTGGGGGAGGTTGAGAGGCTTGTGGGAAGCTGGTGGTGGCAGTTGGGCTCTGAGGGTTTTTCCTGAGGAGCTGTGTGGTGTGGTGTGTGTGTTCTAAAACATAAAGTTCGTTTCTTTTCACAAGTGGCTCCTGAATTGTGCCCAGCCAGACTGCAGCATAACCCTAGCCCTAAAACTAAGTCTAACTCTCTCCCTAGCCCTAAAACTAATTCTAACCCTATCCCTACTTGAATTCTAAATCTTGTCCGAACCCTAGGCCTAACCCTAGCCATTTCCTTAGTCCTAGTCCTATCCCTAGATCAAAACTTAACTCTAAATCTAACCCTAATGCAAAGCCTAAGCCTAAATCTTAAACTAACCCTAACCCTAACCCTAACGCTACTCCTAAAACCAGCACTAACTCTAGCCCTAGCCCTAATGCCAAACCGAGCCATAGCCCTAACCCTAACCTTTAACTTAAACCAAAACCTAACCCTACACCTAGCCCCAACCCTAGCCCTAATTCTAGTTTTAAGCAGAAACCTAAAACTAACCTTAATCCTGATTCTGATGCTAACACTAACCCTAGCTTTAAACATCACCCTAAACATAACCCTAAACATAACAATAGACTTAACCCTAACCCTAACATCTAACCCTAAAATTAGCCCTAATTTTAACCCTAGTACTTACATTATCCATAACCCTAACCCTTGCCATACCTTAACCAAAAACCTTGCCTAATCTGAGACCTAAACCGAGCTTTAACCCTAACCTTAACTGTAACACTAAACCTAGCACTAATAATAACCATAACCTTAGCTCTAACCCTAGCTCTAACCCTATCCATTACCCTAACCATAATCCTAAACCTAATGCTAACCCTAGGCCTAAACCTTACCATATTCCTAATCCTAACCCTATCAATTACCCTAAACCTAACTTGAAACCTAAACCTAATTATATCATTACCCTAATCAAAATCCTATGCTAATTTGAGCCCTAAATTTAAACCTTAACCTATCCCAAAGACTAATCACAACCCTGACCCAACAAATACCCTTAGCTCTAAACCTGACCCTAACCCTAAACCTAACACTTACACTACATCTAACCTAACCCTAAACCATTTTTAACTGTAAATCTGGACCTGAAATTAGCCCTAGCCCTAATCCTAGCCCTAAAACTAGCCTTAATTCTAACCTAATCATAACCCGAAGTTTAACCCTAATTCTAACCCTCTCCCTAGACCTAAACTTAGCTATAACCCCATCCCTAACCCTAAACCTAACCATAACCATAAAGCTAACCATAACCCTTGCCCTAATCCTAGGCCTAACCCTAACACTAAGCCTAGCACTAACCCTAATTTAGTCCTAACCTAACCCTAAACCTAGCCTTAAGACTAATTCTAACTCTTGCCCTAGCCCTATCCCTAGTTCTACCCTTAGCCCTAGCCCAACCCTGGATCTAAACCTAACTCTAAATTTAACTGGATCTAAACTTAAAATTACTTAAAACTTAAAAATTAACCTAGATCTAAACCTAACTGTAAATTTAACCATAACTATAATCCTAAACCAAACCCTTACACTTGCCCTAACAATAATGCTAATCCTAAAACTTGCATTTATCCTAGCCCTAGTTTTAAAACAAAACCAAGCCATAAACCTAAACCTAACCCTTAACATAAACCAAACCATAAACCTACACCTAGCCCGAACACTAACTCTTAAAATAATGCTGACCTTGACAATGATCCTAACACTAATCCTAGCTATAAACATCACCCTAAATTTAAATTAAGTGTAACACCAGACCTACTCTTAACCCCAACCCTAAAACTAGCCCTAATTGTAACCCTAGTTCGTACATTATTCATTGTCACAACCCTAGCCCTAACCCTAACACAAATCCTACCTCTAATTCTAGTCCTAACCCTAGCCTAAACCCTAATCTTAACACTAACTCTAGCCCTAACCCTAACCCTAGCCCTAGCCCTAACCCTAGCTCTAACCCTATCCCTTACCCTAAGCCAAACCCTAAACCAAATGCTAACCCTAGTCCTAACACTAATCCTTAGCCTAACTTAAACATTAACAGTATTACTAGTCCTAACCCTAGCCCTCATTCTAGTTCTAACCCTAACCCTGACCCTTATTCTGGTCCTAACAATAACCCTAGGTCTAAATCTGACCCTAACCCTAAACCAAACCCTAACGCTAGCCCTACTGGTAAGCCTATACCTATTCCTAACCCTTACACTAGATCTAGACCCAAAAGTAATCCTAAATATAGCTATAATTCTAGCCCTAGACCTCAACAAAATCCCAGCTCTAGCCCTAACAATAACCCTTAACCTAAACTAAACACTTACCCTACCCATAGACCTAACACTAGTCCTAATTCTGGCTCTAACAATAACCCTAATCCTATCCAGAACACTGACGCTGACCCTAACATTAACCTATTTCTAAATCTGACCCTAACCCAAAACCTAGTCCTATTACTACACCTAACCATAACCCTAACCCTAATACTAGCCCTAAACACAACCCTAGCCCTAATCCTATTTTAAACCTAATATTAAACCTAACAATAGCCCTAACCCTAAACATACTCCTAACCCTAGCCCTAAACCTAACACAAAACTTAGCCATAATCCTAGGCCTAAACTTAGCCCTAAGTATAACCCTAACCCTAACCTTAGCCCTAACACTAACCCTAACCCTAACACTTGCCTTAGACCTAACCCTAACTTAAAGCCAAACCCTTAATCTAAACATTACCCTAGCCCTATCCTAGACAATATCCCTAACCCTAGCTCTTATCCTAACCTTAATTCTAGCTCAAACTTTAGTTCTAACCCAGTTAATTACCCTAACCCTAACCCTAATTGTAACCCTATCCCTAACACTATACATAACCCTAACCATAAATGTATCCCAAGATCTAACCATAAATCTAAACCTCACAATAGCCCTAACCCTAGATGAAAAATTATGCCTTACACTAAACCTAAACCTAAGACTAGCCCAAATCCTTACCCTAACCCTAACTCTAACCCTAAATCTAAAATTATCCATTACACAAACCTAACTTTAAATGTAATAAAATTTCTAGCCATAACCCAAACCCTAAACAAAACCCTAACCATAAAGATATCCCTAGACCTAAACGTAAACTTAACTTTGCCCTAGCCATTACCCTAGCTCAAACACTAACACTTACCCTAACCAAACCATAACACTAGCCCTAATCCTAACACTTACCATAAACCAAACTTAGCCCATCCCTAAACCTAACTCTAATTTTAGACTTAATCCAAACCAAAACCTAGCCTTAACCCTAGCTCTAAATCTATCCATTATACTAAACATAACCCTAACCTAATGCTAACCTTCATTCTATTGCTAAACCTAACCCATCCGTTACCCTAAACCTTAACTGAAACCTAAACCTAACCCTATCCATTACCCTAACCCTAAGCCTAAACTTAACACTAATTCAATCCCTAACCCTAAACTTTGACCTAAACCAAATGCTAAAGCTGACCATGGCTCTAATAATACCCCTAACTCTAATCCTGACCCTTCCCCTAAACATAGCTCTGACACTAGGCCTTTCCATAATCTAACCCTAAAACTATCCTTAATTATAACCCTAGACTTGATATTAGCCCTATCCCTAGTTCTAGCCCTGAAGCTAACAGAAACCCTAGCCCTAAACCTAGCCTTAATTCTAATCTAAACACTAACCATAAACCTAATCCTAATTCTAACCCTCACTCTAGCCCTAAAGGTAGGCAAAACCACACCCATTCCCTAAACTTATTTTTAACCCCAATGTTAAACCAAAATATATCCCTACCCCTAGGTCTAACCCTAACACCAACCCTAGCACTAATCCTAGCCCTAATTTAGCTTTAACCCTAACCCTAACCCTAAACATAGTCCTAAATCTAAATCTAACTCTCCTCCAAACCATTTCCCCAGTTCTAACCCTATCCCTTACTGTAACACTAATGCTAGCCCTAATCCTAACCCTGGATCTAAACCTAACTCTAAATCTAACCCTATCCTTAAGCCTAAACCTCACCCTAACACTAGCCCCAACCCTAACACTAATTCTAAATTTAGCCCTAACCCTAGCCCTAGTCCTAAAAAATCATGAGCCATAGCTCTAACCCTAAGTAAAGATGAAGTGAAACCTTAAAACAAAAACTGTTCCTGACAGTGAACCTTGAACTGAGAAGGCCCAACCTCAGAGACATGGTAATGCTAGGTGAAACATGAATTCTGACCGGTATCAAAGAAATTTGAACAAAACTAACTCTAACCCAAACATTAGATCTTACACTAGCCCTAACCCTAATCCTAAAACTAAGCCTTTCTTGTTTATAGAGCTTGATCATAAAAGTAAAAAACGTGGGGTTCCTAGTAGGGAAATGTAACAGATGAATCCTTCCCAGTATCAAAAATTCTGACCAATAATTGGGGAAGGTGTTTAAGCACATGCCTATTTCCCCTGTTCTCTCCTAAAGTGCTCTTGGATAAAATGTTTTTTCATGCTTCAGCTTAAGATATTTTCACAAGGAACAAACCAGAGCATGCCCACAGTGAAGTGATTGAGTGTGTGAAGTTTCATGCAGCTAGCACCAACACTGATTTCCAGCTCCATTTCCATTCACACCTATAGGCCATAATATAATGGAAACTAAAAATTCAAACTGTTCCTGACACTGAACCATTGAACCTTAAAGGCCCAAACTTGGGAAGCCTACTAAGGTTCATCAAAGATGAATCCTGTACAGTATCAAAGTAAACTGACCAAAAAATTTTGAAGCTCTTTCAGTATGAGTATTTTGCTTGATCCTAAAGCACTCAGAGATAAAGTTGTTTCTTTCTACTTCAGCTTGGGGATACTTCACAGGAAACAAACCAGAGAATGCTCACTGAGAACTGATTGAGTGTGTGAAGTTTCAAGCAGCAAGCACAAACCATGTTTGATTTCCAGCTTCATTTCCATTCACCCCTATAAGGAAAAAAAGAGAAACATGAAAATTGAATCTGTTCCTGAGAGAAAACCCTTTTACGTAGGAGGCCCACACATTTGGGGTGCAGTGAAAATAGGAAAAAGGTGGATCCTGCCCAGTATCAGAGAAATTTAAAAAAAAACTAACTCTAACCCTAACACCAGGTCTAAACCTAGTCCTAACACTAAGTCTAACCCTAAACTTAATCTGTTTAGAGAACCTTTGATCATAGAAGTTTTGAAATTGGGGAGTCTAGTGGGGCAAGCTTATAGATGAATCATGGGCAGTTTCAAAGAAATCTGAAAAAATAATTGGGGGAGCTATTTCAGTACATGCATATTTCCCTGGTTTCTCCTAAAGTGTTCTCAGATAATTTTTTATTGCATGCTTCAGCTTATTACTAATTTCACAAGAACAAACCAGAAAGTGCCATCAGAGGACTGATTGAGTGTGTGAAGTTTCAAGCAGTTAGCACCAACCTTGTTTGATTTCCAGCTCCATGTCCATTTACCCATATAGGTCAAAATGAAGTGAATCAATAAATTAAAAATTGTTCCTGTCAGCGAAGAATTGAACTGAGAAGGCCGAAACTTGGGGAACTTAGTAAGGCTAGGTGAAAATGTATCCTGCCCAGTATCAAAGAAATTTGAACAAGACAAACTCTAACTCTAACACTAGACCTAACTTTAACCTAAGCTGTTTAGAGAACCTTTGATGATAGAAATCTCAAAGTTGAGGTGCCTAGTGGGGCAAGCTAACAGATAAATCTTGCCCAGTATCAAAAAACCTGACCAAATGATTTGGGGAGGTAGTTCAGTACATGCATATTTTCCTGTTGTCTCCTAAAATGCTCTCGCATAGTGCTGTTTTTGCATGCTTCATCTTTGGGATACTTTCACAAGGATAAAACCAGAGCATCCTTACAGAGAACTGATTGAGTGTGTGAAGTTTCAAGTAGCTAGCAAAAACCCTGTTTGATTTCCTTCTCAATTTCCATTTACCCATATAGGTCAAAATGATTTGAAACCTCAAAATAAAAACTGAAATACTGACAGCAAACCAGTGAACCTAGAAGGCCCAAACCTGGGGAACATAGTAAGGCTAGGTAAAAGATAAATCCTGCCTGGTATCAAAGAAATTTGAACAAAACTACTTTAAACCTAACACTAGATCTATCCTTCATCCTAACCCTACAGCTCACTGTAGCCTGTTTAGAGAACCTTTGATCATAGAAGTTCCAAACTAAGGGAGGCTAGTGGGGAAAGCTAACAGGTGAATCCTGCCCAGTATCAAAGAAATCTGAGCAAATAATTGGGGGAAATGTTTCAGTACATGCATATTTCCTTGATTTCTCCAAAAGTGCTTTGGGATAAAGTTGCTTAGCATGTTTCCTCTGAGGGTAACATTCACAAGAAACAAACCAGAGAGCGCCAACAGAGAACTGATTTAGTGTGTGCAGTTTCACGAAGCTAGCACCAACCCTGTTTGATTTCATGCTCCATTTATCTTCAATAAAATAGTTCAAAATAAAGTGAAACCTTAAAATACAAACTGTTCCTGACAGTGAAACATTGAACCGAGAAGGCCCAAACCAGGGAACATTGGGAGGCTAGGTAAAAGATGAATCCTGCTCAGTATCAAAGATACATGAACAAAACTGATTCTAACCCTAACACTAGGTTTAAACCTAGCCCTTACCCTAACCATAAACCTAATCCTAATCTGTTTAGAGAACCTTTTATCAGAGAAGTCCCAAATTAATGGAGCTTAGGGGGGCAAGCTAACAGATGAATCTTGTGCAATATCAAAGAAATCTGTCCAAATAATTTGAGGAGGTAGTTCAGTACATGTATAGTTCCCTGTTGTCTCCAACATTACTTTCTGATAAAGATGTTTTTGCATGATTCAGCTTTGGGAAACTTTCACAAGGAAGAAACCAGAGTGCCCACATAGAACTGACTGAGTGTGTGCAGTTTTAAGCAGTGAGCACCAAACCCTGTTTGATTTCAAGTTACATTTCCATTTACCCGTATAGGTTAAAATGAAAGAAACCTTAAAATACAAACGGTTCCTGACAGCAAACCATTGAAGGGATAAGGCTCAAACCTGGGGAAAATAGTAAGGCTAGGTAAAAGATGAATTATGCCAAGTATCAAATGAATTTGAACAAAACTCACTCTAACACTAGATCTAACCCAACTCTAACCTAATACTAACTTGTTTAGAGTACCTATGATCATAGAAGTCCCAAACTTGGAGACCCTAGTGGCACAACTTAACAGATAAATCTTGTGCAATATTAAAGAAATTTGATGAAAAATTTGGGGAGGTATTTCAGTACATTCATATTTCCCTGTTTTTTTTTTTCTTAAAGTGCTCATGGATAAATTGTTTTTCTTGCTTCAGCTTAATGTACTTTCACAAGAAACAACCAGAGTGTGCCCACAGAGAGATGACTGAGTGTGTGAAGTTTCAATCAGCTAGTAGTAACTCTGTTTGATTTCCAGCTCCATTTTCATTCACGTCTATAGGCCATAATAAAGTGAAACCTAAAAATTCAAACTGTTCCTGACAGTGAACTGGCAAACCTTGAAAACTCAAAGTTGGGGATCCTACTAAGACTAGGAAAAGGATGAATCCTGTACAATATCAAAGTAGTCCATGCAAAAAAAGGAAGCTTGCTCCTAAAGTGCTCACAGATAAAGCTGTTTGTTTCTAATTCAGCTTTTGGCTACTACCACAAGAAACAAATGAGAGAATGTGCACTGAGAACTGATTGAGTGCGTGAAGTTTCAAGCAGCTAGCACAAACCCTGTTTGAGTCCAGCTCCATTTCGATTCACCCCTATAGGGCAAAATGAAGTGAAAGATGAAAATAAAACTGCTCTTGAGAGAAAACACTTTTACTGTGAGGCCCAAACATGGGGAGCATACTAAGAATTGGAAAAAGATAAATCCTGCCCAGTGTCCAAAAATTTGAAAAAAACTACTCTAATACTAACACTAGTTCTAACCCTAACTCTAACCATAACCCTAAGCCTAACCTATCAAGAGAACCTTTGATCATAAAGTTTTAAACTTGGGGAGACTAGTGGGGCAAGGTTACACATGAATCCTGCACAGTATCAAAGAAATCTGACAAAATTATTCGGGAGGTATTTCAGTACATGCATATTGCCCTCTATTCTCAAAAAATGTCATTGGATAAACTTGTTTTGCATGCTTCACCTTATCACTACTTTTACAAGGAAGAAACCAGAGAGTGCCCACAGACAACTGATTGAGTATGTGAAGTTTTAACCAGCTAGCACCAACCCTCTGATTTCCAGCTCCATATAGATACCCATATAGATCAAAATGAAGTGAGACATTAAAAACAACCTATTCCCAAAAGCGAATCATTGAACTGAGAAGGCCCAAAACTGGGGCACATAGTAAGGCTAGGTAAAAGATAAATCTTCCCAGTATCAATGAAATTTGAACAAAACAAACTCTAACCCTAACACTAGCTCTAAAGCTAGCCCTAACCCTAACCTTAACACTAACACTTACCTGTTTAGAGAAACATCGATCCTAGAAGTGACAACCTTGGGGAGCCTAGTGGAGCAAGCTAAAAGATGAATACTGTGTAGTATCAAAGAAATCTGATGAAATTGTTGGGAGACTTATTTCAGTACATACATGTTTCTCTGTTTTCTCGTTGAGGGCTCTCGGATACAGTTTATTTTGCATGCTTCAACTTTGGCCTAACTTCAAATGAGAGAAACCAGAGAGTGCCCACTGAGAACTGATTGTGTGAAGTTTCAAGCACCTCCTTCCAACCCTGTTTGATTTCCAGTTCAATTTTCAATCACATCAATAAGCCATAATGAAGGGAAACCTTAAAATACAAAGTGTTGGCAGAGCCACCCCCTCCCCCTGCGCAGCAAGGTAGACAGAACTGTGACCATCCACAGAGCAGGCCCAGCGGCCTGCTGAGGGGCAGAGCCGCCCCCCACCCCCCGCGCCTGCCAGGTAGGCGGAACGGTGACCACCGGCAGAAAAGGCCCAGTGGCCCGTGGCGGGACAGAGCTTCCAATCACTCCTGCAAGGTAGGTGGGCCTGCGACCCACCGGCAGAAGAGGAGCAGCGGCCTGCTGAGAGGCAGAGCCGCCACCTCCCCCTGTGCAGCAAGGTAGACAGAACTGTGACCATCCACAGAGCAGGCCCAGCGGCCTGCTGAGGGGCAGA
>NW_026006561.1:99567-132928 GCF_001458135.2 Marmota marmota marmota
GAGGCGAGAGGGGGAGGAGGGGAGGGGGGATAGGTAGAGGATAGGAAAGGCAGCAGAACACAACAGACACTAGTATGGCAATATGTAAATCAATGGATGTGTAACTGATGTGATTCTGCAATTTGTATTTGGGGTAAAAATGGGAGCTCATAACCCACTTGAATCAAAGTGTGAAATATGATATATCAAGAATTATGTAATGTTTTGAACAGCCAACAATAAAAAATTAAAAAAAAAAATACAAAGTGTTCCTGATAGCGAATCATTGAACCAACAAGGCCCAAACCTGTGGAGCATAGTAAGGCTAAGTAAAAGATGAATACTGCCCAGTATCATAGAAATTTGAAGAAAACTAGGGCCACATGGTTGCTCTTGGCACAGATGGAAGGCTCAGCTGCACAGTTTCTTTGGGCGCAGACAGCAGTCTCAGCCACACAGGCGCTCTCTGCACACAAGGAAGGCAGCACAGAACACAGAGGCTTTTCTTGCAGGTCACCAGACCGAGCTCTGAACACAGCACAAGGTCACTCCAGAACCACCCACCTCACCAAACACCATACATGGGTAGTAGGTGGAATCCATCGTGCCTGCAAAACCTTACTCGCTATCTATCAGTGGGTGTGGCTATCAGCTTGGTTCTTCAGCTTATCAGGTACCCGGTTTCCAACTCCCCTATCTCCAGCTGTGATAACTCAAGATATTTCTCACAAGATTTTTTGGGGGTGTAGCTACCACTGCGGAACAGCAACTGTATAGGCACCTGGTTTTCAATTCAAAGACTAAGAATAGGGAGGCTCCAGGTAGAAGCTCAAGCCCTCTCACCCTGGCTACCTCCACAACCCTGGGCACAGAGACTCAACATACTGCAAGAAAAGAAACATACTGCAACTCCACATACTGCAAGAAAAAGTTCTGAGAGACTTTTTTTCTTTCTTACTTTTCTTTTCTTGCTCTTCTCATCCATTCTCCTCTACCCTTCCTCTTTTGGTCCTCACAACCTCAACATATGTGAATCCAAGAACTTTCCATGAAATTGGACTTTAAGAACTGAATCACTAGAATTGTATAATATAGAGGAATTGCATAGGACCCACCTCACCACCTTTTATTTGCTCTTATTTTCTTTCTCCCTCTTTCTGTCTTTCCTTGTAATTTTTTCTTCTTTTTTCTTTCTCCCTCTATCCCACTTTCAGCCTCCTAACTTTTACTATTTATACATAGGGTAATTTTATGAATACAGATAAGGAGTTTGAATTTATACCTTCTTCCATAAATTCCCCCTTTCTATTCATTAGAGTTGTCCACCAAAGTTGCTAAATTAGATTAATCACATACCCTCATTCCTTTCCCCCTTAACATAGCATCCTACCCCTGACCCTCAGTTCTCTATACACCACCAAAAATGGTATGACTTTTATGAAACTAATGACTATATTCTAAATAATAATTGAAGAAAACATTTGTAGACACAGAGTCTAAATATAAATATATTTATAAGGTTTAGGCTTAGGCTTCGGGTTAGGGTTAGATTTAGAGTTAGGTATTGATCTATGGTTAGGGCTAGGGCTAAGTATAGGGCAAGGGTTAGGACTAAGGTTTGTGTTAGTTTTAGGATTATTGTAAGGGATAGGGTTAGAAATAGTGATAGGGCTAGTATGAGAGTTAGAGTTAGTCTTAGGGCTAGGTTTAGGGTTAGGGTTAGGGATAGGGCTAAATTAGGGCTATTGTTAGTGTTAGGTTTAGGCCTTCAGTTAGGTTTAGAGTTAGGATTACGTTTAGGTTAAGGTATTGGGTTATAGCTAGTTTGAGGGCTAGGGCAAGGGTTAGGTTTAGGGTTAGGGCTAGAATTAGGTTTAAGGTTATGATTAAAGCTAGGTTTAGGTCTAGGATGAGGGCTAATGTTTGTGTTAGGTTTAGGGCTAGTATTACGGCTAAGGCTAATGCCAGTTCTAGGGTTACAGTTAGGGATAGATTTAGTGTTAGGTTTATGGCTTGGTCCAGTGTAGGGGTTAGGTTTATAATAAGGGTCAGTTTTAGAGCTAAAGTTATTATTAGGGTCAGGATCAAGGTGAGGGTTTGGGTTAGGTTAGAGTTTAGGTTTAGTGCTTGAATTATCATTAGGGTTTGTGGTTAAGGTAATGAAAGGGTTTGGTTTAGGGTTTAGATGTGGTTTAGTGTAATGGATAGGGTTAGGTTTAGGCCTAGGGTTAGCATAAGTGTTATCAGGTAATGGGTAGGGTTAGACCTAAGATTAGGGGTAGGGTTATGTATAGGATTAGGGCTTTTGTTTGGGTTAGGGTTAGGGCTTACGTGTGGTTTATTCTAATGGATAGGGTTAGGGTTAGGCCTAAGATTAGCATAATGGGTTACCATTAGGGTAATGGATAGGGTTAGACCTAAGACTAGGGGTATGCTTATGTATAGATTTAGGACTTTTTTGGGTTAGGGTTAGATTTATGTTTAGGGTTAAAGCTAGGTTTAGCGCCTGGGGATGTGGCTCAAGAAGTAGCGTGATTGCCTGGCATACATAGGGTGCTGGGTTCTATCCTCAGCACCACATACCAATAAAATAAAGATGTTGTGTCCACCGAAAACTAAAAAATAATTATTAAAATAAAACTAGGTTTAGGACTCAGATTAAGGCTAGGTTTTGGGTTAGGTTAGGGCTATTGTTAAGGGTACAGCTATTGTACAAAGTAGTGATATGATTAGAGCTAGTGATAGGGTCAGGGATAGGGTTAGGGTTAAGATAGGATTAGGGTTCAGCCTAGGGTTAGCAGAAGCGTTAGGGTTATCATTAGGGTAATGGATAGGGTTAGAGCTAGTGATAGGGCTAGTGTTATGCTTAGGATTAGGTCTAGGGTTAGGCCTAGGTTTAGCGTTAGGGCTTAGGTTAGGGTTATGGTTAGATTTAGGGTTAAGGCTAGGGTAGGGCTTTGGTTAGGGCTAGATTTTGCAATAGGTTAGGGATATGGCAAATGTAAGAACTTTTTTTATGATTAGGGCTAGTTTTAGGGTTAATATTAGAGATAAGTATAATTTTAGGGTTAAGTTTAGGTTTAGAGATGTTTAGAGCTAGGGTTAGTGTTGGTGTCAGTGTCAGTGTTCAGTTTAGAGTTATGGTTAATGGGAAAGCCAGAATAAGGACTAGGCTTAAGACTAGGGGAAGGGTTAGTTTTTGGCATTAGGCTAAGGGTTATCATTAGGGCTAGGGCTAGATTTTTCTTTAGGTCTAGGACTAGAGTTATGGATAGATACGGATTAGGTTTAGGTCTAGGGCTAGTGTTAGGTTTAGGTTTAGGTTAAGTTCACCAGTAGGGCTAGTGTTAGGGTTCAGTTTAGGGCGAGGATCGGGTTTAGACCTATGATTAGTGTTAGGGTCAGAATTAGGGTAAGTGGTAGTGTTAGGGTTTGGGTTATGTTTAGATCTAGAGTAAGGACTAGGGTTAGGACTACTAATAGTGTTAGGGTTTCGGTAAGGTTAGGGAATAAAAATAGGATTAGGATTAGTATTAGCATTAGTTTTAGGGTTTGGCATAGGGTAAGGGATAGGTTTAGAGCTAGGGTTAGGGCTAGGGTTAGGGTTAAAGCTAGGTTTAGGGCTCGGATTAGGGCTAGTTTTTGTGTTAGATTTATGGCTAGAGTTGGAGCAATGGCTAATGTAATAACTATGTTTTTTAGGGTGAGTTTTAGGTTATGGTTAGGGGTTAAACCCCTATTGTTAGGATTAGGTTTAAGGTTAGGGTAAAATTTAGAGCTAGTGTTAGTGTTAGGTTAATAGTCAGGGTCAGGTTTAGTTTTATGGTTAGGGTTAGGACTCGAATAAAGCTAGGGTTACTGTAAGGGTTCGCTTTAAGTTCAGGGTCGTGTTTAGAGCTAGGGTGAGTGTTAGGATATGAGTCAGAGTTAGGGTTAGTATTGAGGTTAAGTTTAGGACTCGAATTAGGGCTAGGGTTAGGTCTATGTGTAGTGTTAAGGTTTGGTTTAAGTTAAGGTTTAGTGCTAGGGCTATTGCTCAGTTTTGTTTTACTGCAAGGGTTAGGGTTAGGGCTAGTTTGATGATTAGCATTAGGGCTAGGGCTAGTGTTAATATTAGGCTTAGGGTTAGGATTAGATTTAGAGTTAGGGTTAGATCTAGGGTTAGGACTAGGAATAAGTATTTGGCAATGGTTATGGCTAGGATTAGGACTAGGATTAGGGCTAAGTTTAGGATTACAATAATGGATAGTGTTAGATGTAGGGATAGGGTTGGTGTGAGAGAGTTAGTCTTAGGGCTAGGGTTAGGGTTAGGGTTAGAAATAAGGTTAAATTAGGGCTAGGATTAGGGCTAGGGTTAGTGTTCACCTTAGGCCTAAATTTAGGGTTAGGGTTAGGGTTACATTTAGGGTAAGGAATGGCATTATAGCTAGATTTAGAGATAAGGTGAAGGTTAGAATTTGGGTTAGAGCTATGGTTATGATTAGGGCAATGATTAAGGCTAGGTTTGGGACTAGGATGAGGGCTATGGTTTATTTTAGTGTTAGGGCTAGGATTAGGGCTGGGCTAATATCAGATCTAGGGTTATGATTAAGATAGTTTTAGGGTTAGGTTTATGGCTACATGTATTAAGGTTTAGCTTTAGGGTTAGGTTCAGGTTTAGAGCCAAGGGTATTATTAGGGTCAAGTTCTGGGTTAGAAGTTTGGGATAGGTTAAGGTTTAATGTTAGGGCTCTAATTAGCGTTATGGTTAGTGGTAGTGTAATCATAGGATGAGGTTTAGGGTATATGTTTGGATTAGAAAAATGCATAGGTTTAGGATTAGTGATAGGGTTACGTTTAGGCCAAGAGTTATGGTTACAGCAATGGGTTAGAGGGTTAGAGACAGTGTTAGGGCTAGGGTTAGGGTTTTGATTAGGGATAGGATTAGGATTAGGGTTAGGGTTAAATCTCAGGTTAGGGTTTGGATTAGGGCTAGGTTTTGGGTTAAGTTAGTGCTAGGGTTAGGGGTAAGGCTAATATAAGTACCAGGGTTAAAATTAGGGTTAAATTATTGGTTAGGGTTAGTGGTATGTCTAGTTTTAGGTTTAGGGTTAGGGTTTGGGTGATGTTTAGCCTAGGGTTAGTATTATGGTCAGAGTCAGGGTCAGTGTTAGTTCTAGTTTTCAGCTTAAAATTAGAATAAGAGCTAAGGTTAGGGTTAGGGTTAAGGTTTGGTTTAGGTTAAGGGTTAGGGTTAAGGCTATGGCTCAGTTTTGTTTTAAGGCTAGGGTTAAAGTTAGATTTAGAGTTAGGGTTAGGGTTAGGGTTAGGCTTATGGTTAGGGTTTGATTTAGAGTTAAAATTAGATTTATGTTAGGGCTAGAGCTAATGATAAGGCTAGGGTTAGGGTTAGGGTTAGGGCTAGGATTAGGGATAGGGTTAGAACTAGGGATGGGGCTAGAGTGAGAGTTAGAGTTAGTCATAGTGCTAGGGTTAGGGCTAGGGTTATGAATAGGACTAAATTAGTGCTAAGATTAGGGCTAGGATTAGTTCTTGGGATAGGCCTAATGTTGGGTTTAGGGTTAGGATTAAGGCTGGGTTTAGGGCTAGGATAAGGTCTGGGGTTTGTGTTTGGTTTAGGGCTAGGATTACGGATATGGCTAATATCAGGTCTAAGCTTATGGTTGGCGATAGTTTTAGGATTAGTGTTATGGCTAGGTCTAGTGTAAGGGTTAGATTTAGTGTAAAAGTCATCCTTAGAGCTAGGAGATTTATTAGGGTCAGGGTCAGTTTTAGAGTTTCTTTGATGTTAGGGTTTAGGTTTAGGGCTTGAATTAGCAATTGGGTGTGGATTAGGGTAATGATAGGGCTTTGTTTAGAGTTTACATTAGGTTTAGGGTAATATATATGGTTAGGGTTAGTGATTGGGTTAAGGTTAGGCCTCGGGTTCGCATTAGGGTAAGGGTTATGGTTAGTATAATGGATAGGATTAGAACTAAGTGTAGGGTTAAATTTATGGTTTAAAATAGGTCTTCAATTAGGGTTAGTGTTAGGGTTAAAATTAGGGTTAGTCTTAGGTTTATGTTTAGTGTAAGGTTTAGGTTTTGAGCTAGGGTTAGGACTAGGGTGAGGGTTAGGTTTATGATTACTTCTAGGGATAAGATTATAGTACTCATAGGGTTAGAGTTAGGATTAGGGCTAGGGACATCATTAGGGATAGGGTTAAGTTTAGGGTAATGTATACAATTAGATGTAGATTTAGGGCTATGTTTAAGGTTAGATTGAGGTTTACGCTTAGAGTTAGGGCTATGGTTATGTTTAGGTTTATATTAAGAGTTAGGGTTTGAGCTATGGGAAGTGGGAGGTTTAAAGTTTAGTCTAGGGTTAGTTTTCCAGTTAGTTTTAGGTTTAGCATTTAGCTTAGGATTATCAATAAGTTTAGGTTTTGGTTTAGAGTAATGGGTAGGTTTAGAGCTAGATTTAGGGCTAGGGTTAAGGTTAGGATTAGGGCTAGGTTTAGGGTTAGATTGAGGGATAGGTGTAGGTTTATGTTTAGAGTAATGTTTATGCTTAAGCTAGTATAAGGACTAAGGTTAAGGTTACGGCTAGGGTTAGGGTTACGGTTATGCTTAAGGCTTGATTTAGGCCTAGGATTAGCTCTAGGTTTTGTGTTAGCTTTAGGCCTAGGGATAGGGCTATGTGTAATTTAAGAGCTAGGGTTATGTTGAGGGCTAGTTGTAGGGTTAGGGTTATGGCTAGGTCTAGTGCTAGGTTTAGATTTTCAGGTAGGGTCATATTTAGAGATAGGTTTACTTTAAAGGCAGGGTCCATGTTTGGGTTAGAGTTAGTGTTAGGGTTACAGCCAGAATTAGGACTATTTTTAGGTCTAGTTTAGGGTTAGTGTTTGAGTTAGGTTAAGGATTATTGTAAGAGTGATGGCTAGGTTTATGATTAGGTCTAGGGCTAGAGTTAAGGCTAAATTTAGGATTTGGTTTAGGTCTAGGGCTAGTGTTAGGGTTTGGTCTAGGGTTAGGATCAGTTTTAGACCTAGGGTTAGTGTTAGGGTCAGAATAAGCGTCAAGGTTAACGTTAGGGTTTGGGATAAGGTTAGTGCTAGAATGAGGGCTAGGGTTAGTACTATTAATAGGGTTAGGGTTTTGGTTAGTTAGGCTAAGGATTAGAGATAGGTCTAGGGTTACCATTAGGGTTAAGGTTTTTCTTAGGTTAAGAGATAGCCTTAGAGCTAGGGTTAATGCTAGAGTTAGGGTTAGGGTTAAATATAGGTTTAGAGCTCAGATTAGGGCTAGTTTTTGTGTTAGGATTAGGGCTAGATTTGGGCATTGGCTAATGTAAGAGCCAGGGTTACAATTAGGGTTAGTTTTAGGATTAGGGTTAGAGGAAGGTCCAGTGTTAGGTTTAGGTTTAAGGTTAGGGTAATATTTAGAGCTAGAGTTATGGTTAGGATTGATTCAGCATCATGGTAAGTTTTAGGGTGAGGGTTAGGACTCAAATAAGGGTTACTGTTAGTGTTCGGTTTAAGGTGAGTGTTCTGTTTAGAGCTAGGGTGACTGTTAGGATATCAGTCAGGGTCAGGGTTAGATTTAAGGTTAGGGTTATGACTTGAATTAGAACTAGGGTTACTGTTAGGGTTTGGTTTAAGTTTATGGTGGTCTTTAGAGCTAGGGTCAATGTTAGGATATGAGTCAGGGTCAGGGTAAGCTTTAAGGTTAGGGTTAGGACTCGAATTAGGGCTAGGGTTATGTCTAGGTATAGTGTTAGAGTTTGGCTTAAGTTAAGGTTTAGGTTTAGGGCTGTTGCTCAGTTTTGTTTTAGTCCTAGGTTTAGGGTTTGGGATAGTTATAAGATTAGCATTGGGTTAGGGCTAGTGTTAGTTTTAGGCTTAGGCTTTGGGTTAGGGTTAGATTTGGATTTAGCATTAGATCTAGGATTAGGGCTAGGTCTAAATATAGGGCAAGTGTTAGGGCTAGGGTTATGGTTATGGGAACACATAGGGTTAGAACTAGGCCTAGGGCTAGGGTGAGATTTAGAGATAGTCTTAGGCCTAGGGTTTTGGTTAGTTTTATGGGTAGAGCTAAGTAAGGGCTAGGATTAGGGCTAGGGTTAATGATCAGCTTAGGCCTAGTGTTAGGGCTAAGGTTATAGTTAATTTTTATGGTAAGGTATGGTGTTATAGCTAGGTTTAGATGTAGGGTGAGGGTTAGAATTAGGGTTAAGGCTAGGGTTAGGATTAAGTTTATGATTAAGGCTAGGTATGGTGCTAGGATGAGGGCTAGGGTGTGTTGTAGGGTTAGGTTTAGAATTAGTGCTAGGGCTAATGTAAGGTCTAGTGTTACACTTTGGGGTAGATTTAGAGTTAGATTTGTGTCTATGTCTAGTTTAAGTGTTAGGCTTTGAGTAAAGGTCAGGTTTAGAGCTAGGTGTATTTTTAGGGTCAGGATCAGGGTTAGGGTTTGTTTTAGGTTAAGGTTTAGGGATAGGGCTGAAATGAGCATTAGGGTTTGAGTTAGGGTTAGGGTAATTGATTGGGTAAGGTTTAGGTTTCAGCGTAGTTTTAGGGCAATGGAGAGCTTTAGGGTTACCAAAAGGGTTAGGGTTATACCTAGGGTTAGCATTAGCATTAGGGTTACCATAAGGATAATATATAGGGATAGATTTATGGTTAGGGCTAGGGTTAGATTAGGATTAGGGCTAGAGTTACATTAGGGTTTGGGTTAGGGCTAGTAACCCTAGCTTAGGGTTAGGGTTAGTGTTATAATTAGGGTAAAGGTTAGGTTTTGAGCTAGGGTTAGGTCTAGGAAGAGGGTTAGGTTTAGTGATATGGTCAGGGTTAAGTTTAGGCTTAGGGCTAGGTTTTTCCTTAGGGTTAGGATTAGGTTTAGGGTAATAGAATGGGTTAGATGTAAGGTTAGCTTTATGGTTAACGTTAGGTTTAAGTTTAAGTTTAAGTTTAGTTTTAGGGCTAGGTTTACTGTTGATTTTAGGGTAAGAGTTAGGGTTTGAGTTAGGGTTAAGGCTATTGCAAAATTTAGGTTTAGGGTTAGTTCTAGGGTTAGGTTTATGGTTTGGGTTAGGTTTTTGGTTAGGGTTAGGGATAGGGTTATCATTAGGGTTAGGGTTAGAGTTAGGGTAATGGCTAGGATTAAAGCTAGTGTTAGGACTAGGGTTCAGGTTAGGATTAGGGCTACAGATAGGGTTATGATTATTGATAGTGCTAGGGTTATGTTTAGGCTAAGGTTTAGGCTTTGATCTAGGGTTAGGTCTAGGGTTATTGTTAGGGTGAGAATTATGCTTAGTGTAGGTTTAGGCCTCGTTTAGGGTTAGGGTTATTTAAGTTTTGTGTTAGGTTTAGGCCTAGGGTTAGTGCTATGTGTAATGTAACATCTAGGGTTCTGATTTTTTAGGGTTAGGGTTACAGCTAGGTCTAGTGTTAGGTTTAGGTTTTGGATTAGGGTCAGGTTTAGAGCTAGGTTTAATGTTAGTGTCAGGGCCAGTGTTCAGGTTAAAGTTAGTGTTAGGGTGAAACCAGAATAGAACTAGTGTTATTTCTAGTGGTAGGGTTATTGTTTGGTTTAGGTTAAGGGTTATTGTTAGGGCTAGCACTAAGTTTTTGTTTAAGTCAAGGGTTAGAGTAATAGCTAGATTTAGGATTAGGTTTAGGTATAGGACTATTGTTAGGGTTATGTTTAGGTATAACTTTAGTGGTGGGACTAGTTTCAAGTTTTGGTTTCGGTTTAGTTTCTGGTTTAGACATATAATTAGTGTTAGGGTCAGAATAAGGGTGAAGGTTAGGGTGAGGTTTTGGGTTAGAGTTAGATCTAGAATGAGGTCTAGTGTTAGGACTAATAATAAGGTTGTTGTTTGAGTTTTGCTAAGGATTAGGATTAGGACTAGAGTTAGCATTATGTATAGGGTTTGGCTTAGGGTAATGGATAGGATTAGAGCTAGCGTTAGGTGTAGGATTATGGTTAGGATTAGGGCTAGTTTTAGGGTTAGGTTTAGGACTATGGCTAGGGTTAGGGCTCAGGTTATGGCTATTGTGAGGTTCACGGTAATGAATAGGGTTATAAATAGAAACAGGGCTAGGGTGTGAGTTAGAGTTAGTCTTACTTCTAGTATTAGGTGTAGGGTTAAGTTTAGGTTTCAAATAGGGCTAGGATTAGTGATATGAAAAGTTTTAGGGTTAGGCCTATGGTTATGGCTAGGCTTAGTTTTAGTTTTATGGTAAGGGATGTGGTTATATAGCTAGGTTCAGTGCTAGGGCGAGGGTTATATTTATGGATAGGGCTAGGGTGAACATGAGAGTCAGGTTTAAGTCTAGGTTTAGGGCTAAGATGAGGGCTAGGGTTTGTGTTAGGGTTAGGGCAGGATAAGGGCTAGGGATAATGCCAGGTCTAGGGTTATGGTTAGGAATAGTGTTAGGGATAGTTTTATGGCTACGTCTAGTGTAAGGTTAGGTTTAGTGTAGGGGTCAGGTATAGAGCTAAGTTATTATTAGGGTCACTGTCTGGGTTGGGGTTTGTTTTGGGTTAAGGTTTAAAGCTAGGGCTCAAATTAGCATTAGGGTTAGGGTTAGGGTTAGAGTAATGGATAGAGTTAGGTTTACAGTTCAGGTTAGGTTTACAGTAATGTATAGGTTTAGTGTTAGGGATAGGGTTAGGGTTAGGCCTAGTGTTAGCATTTGGTTTAGGCTTATGTTTAGAGTAATAAATTGGTTTAGTGCTAGTGTTAGGGCTTAGGTTAAGGTTAGGATTAGTTCTAGGGATTGAGTTACTCCTAGGGTTAGTGTTAGGGTTCGGTTTAGGGTGAATGTTAGGGTTTGAGCTAGGGTTAGGGTTAGGGCTAGGTTTAGAATTAGGGTTAAGGATATGTTTAAGGTTATGGATAAAGTTAGAGCTAGGATTTGGGCTATGTTACACTTAGGATTAGGGTTAGGGTTAGGTTTAGAGTTAGAGCTAGGGTTATGTTTAGAGTGAGGGTTACAGTTTGAGCTAGGGTTAGGTCTACAGCAAGCATTAGTTTTAGGGTTTGTGCTAGGGTTAAGGTTAAGGTTATGCTTAGGTCTAGCTTTAGAGCTTGTATTAGGGCTAGGTTTTGTGTGAAGTTTATGGCTAGTGTTAAGGCTATGGGTAATGTAAGAGCTAGTGTTATGGTTATGGCTAGTTTTTTTGGGTTAGGGTAATCAATATGTCTAGTGTTAGGTTTAAGTTTTGGATTAAGATAAGGTTTATAGCTACAGTTTGTGTTAGGGTAAGTGTCAGTATCATGTTATCATTGGGTTTATGGTTAGGGCCAGAATTAGAACTAGAATTAGGTCTAGGGCTAATGTTAGTCTTTGCATTAGTTTAATGGTTATCTTAGGGCTAGGGCTAGGTTTTTGTTTAGGACTAGAGTTATGGCTATTTTTAGTATTAAGTTTAGGTCTAGTGCTAGTGTTATGGTTAATTTTAAGTATAGGTTTATTGGTAGGGCTAGTGTTACGGTTCAGTTTAGTGTTAACATCAGGCTTTGACCTAGGGTTAGTGTTAGGGTCAGAATAAGGGTAAGGTTCAGGCTTAGGCTTCGGGTTAAGGTTAGAGATAGAATGAGGTCTAGGGTTTTGACTAGTAATAGAGTTAGTGTTTGGGGTAAGCTAAGGATTAGGTTTAGAACTCCGGTAGCATTAGGGTGAGAGTTTGGCTTAGGGTAAGCAATAGGTTTAGAGCTAAGTTTTGGGTTAGTGTTAGGGTTAGGGTTAAAATTAGGGTTAAAGCAAGGGTTGAGGCTCAGGTTAGTGCTAGGTTTTGTGAGAGTTAGGGCTGTGGCTAATGTAAGAATTAGCTTTATGGTTAGGGATAGTTTTAGGGTTTTGATTAGGGCTAGGTCTAGTGTTTGGGTTAGGTTTAGGGTTAGTGTGATATTTATAGGTAGGGTTAGTTTTAGGGTCAGAGTCAGGGTCAGTAGTAGTTGTAGGGATATGTTTCGGACTAGGTGTAGCATTAGGATTTGGTTTAGGTTAAGGGTAAGTATTAGGGCTATAGCTCAGTTTTATTTGTGGGCTATGGCTAGGTTTAGGGCTAGTTTTTAAATTAGAATTAGAGTTAGGGCTAGTGTTAGGGTGAGGTTTAGGTTTAGAGTTAGGTTTAGATTTAGAGTTAGGGTTAGTTTTAATTTTAGGACTATGGCTATGGTTAGGACTAAAGTTAGGGCTACTGTTAGGGTTAGGCAATAGATAATGTTGGTACTAGAAATATGTCTAGGGCTAGAGTTATTGTTAGTCTTAGGGCTAGGGTTAGAGTTAGGGTTACAGTTAGCAATAAGTTAGGGCTAGGATTGGAGCTATGTTTAGTGTTAGTATTAGGCCTAGGGTTAGGGCTAGAGTTAGTGTTAGTGATAGGGTTAGGGTTAGGGTTAGGGATAGGGGAAAGGATGTGGTTATACCTAGGTTCATAACTAGGGCAAGGGTTGAAATTAGGGTTTGGGCTAGGGTTAGGGTTTAGGTTAGGATTACGGCTAGGTTTAGGGCTAAAATGAGGGCTTGGGTTTGTGTTAGGTTTAAGGCAAGAATTAAGTTGTATGCTAATGTCAGGTCTAGCGTTACAATTAGGGATACTGTTAGGGTTAGTTTTATGGCTAGGTCTAGTTTAAGGGTTATGTTTAGGGTAAGGGTCAGTTTAGAGCTAGGTTTGTTATTAGAGTGAGTGTCTTGCTCAGAGTTTGGGTTAGGTTTTGGTTTAGTTTTAAGGCTCAAATTAGCATTAGGGTTAAGGTTAGAGTCAGGGTTACAGTAATTGATAGGGTTAGGTTAAGTGTTCAGTTTAGGTTTAGTTAAGAATATGGTTAGTTTTAGCGATAGGTTTAGGGTTAGGCCTAAATTGATAGGGTTAGATTTAGGTTTATGACTAGGCTTAGTGTTAGATTTAGTGTAACTCTTGGGTTTGAGCTAGGATTAGGACTATGGCAAGGGTTAGGTTTACGGATAGGTCTAGGGTTAGGTTTACAGTTAAGGTTAGTGTAGGTTTAGGGTTAGGACTAGGGTTAAGTTTACAGTTAGGGTTAGAGTAGGTTTAGTGTTAGGGCTAGTGTTATCATGATGTTTATAATTAGGGTTAGGGTAATGGGTAGGTTAGAGCTATGTTTAGAGCTATGTTTGGGTTAGGTTTATGTTTAGCATAACGGATAGGATTAGGTCTAGGGTTATGGTTTAGATTAGGGCTAGGGTTAGGGTTAAAGTTAGGTCTAGGGTTAGTGTTAAGATTAGGTTTAGGGTAAATGTTATGGTTTGAGCTATGTTTAGGGCTAGGGTTATGGCTAGGGCTAGTGTCCGGTCTAGGTTTAGGATTAGGGTTAAGTGTAGGGCTAGGGTTATCATTAGGTTTAGGGTTATGTTTAGGTTAATGGATAGGGTTAGAGCTATAGTTAGGGCTAGGATTATGGTTAGGATTAAGTCTAGGGTTAGGTTTAGTGTTAGGGCCAGTTTTAGGCTTAGGGTTAGGTTTAGGGTAATGGTTAGGGCCAGGGTTAGGGTTAGGGATAAAAAGAGGTGTAGGTCTCAGTTTAGGGATAGGTTTTGGCTTAGGTTAGGGCTATGAGTAATGTAAGAACTAGAGTTATGATTAGGGCTACTTTTATGGTTTCGGTTATGGCTAGTACTAATTTTAGGTTTAGGTATACTTTTAGGTTGACATTAGAGCTAGGGTTAGTGTAAGGTCAGAGTCAGGCTCAAGGTTAATTTTAGGGTTAAGTTAGGACTGGAATTAGGGCTAAGGTTAGGACTAGGTGTAGGGTTAGGTTTTGGTTTAGGTTAAGGGTTAGGGTTAGGGCTATGTCTCGGTTTTGTTTTAAGGCTTGAATTAGATTGGGGCTAGTTTTAGGATTAGTGTTAGTGTTAGAGCTAGTGTTAGTGTGAGGTTTAGGCTTAGAGTTAGGGTTGGACTTAGAGTTATGGTCAGTTCTAAGGTTAGGGCTCGGGCTAGTGTTAGGTCTAAGGTTAGGACAAGTATTAGGGTTATGGTAAGGGATAGGGTTAGATCTAGGAATAGGGCTAGGGCGAGAGTTAGAATTAGTCTTATTATTAGTGGAAGGGTTAAGGCTAAATTAGGGCTAGGATGAGGTCTCTGATTAGTGTAAAGGTTAAGTGTAGAGTTAGAGTTAGGGTTAGATTTGGGGGATAGGATGGGTTTATAGCAAGGTTCAGAACTAGGGCGAGGGATAAAATTAAGGATAGGGCTAGAGTTAGAGTTTGGGTTAGGATCAAGGCTAGGTTTAGGGCTAGGAGGAGGCCTAACGTTTGTGTTAGGGTTATGGCAAGAATTAGGGCTAGGGTAATATCAGGTTTAGGGTTATGTTTAGGGATAGTTTTTGGGTAAGATTTATGGCTAGGTCTAGTTTCAGAGTTAGGTTTTGGGTGAGGTTCAAGTTGAGAGTTAGGGGTATTATAATAGTAAGAGTCAGGTTTTCAGTTTTAGTTAGATTGAGGTTTAGGGATATGGTTCAAATTAGTATTAGGTTTGAGTTAGGGTTAGGGTAATGGATAAGCTTAAGTTTAGACTTCAGGTTAGGTTTAGGGCTCAGGTTAGATTTAGGGTAATGGATAGGGTTAGGGTTAGGCCTAGGGTTAGCATTAGGTTTATGGTTATCAGTAGGGTAATGGATAGGGTTAGAGCTAGGGTTAGAGCTAGGGTTAGAAATAGTGTTATGTTTAGGATTATGGCTAGAGTTAGGATTAGGGTTAGGGTTAAGTCTAGTGTTAGGTTTAGGGTATGGGTTTGGGTTTGAGCTAGGGTTAGTGCTAAGGATAGGGTTGGGTTTACGATTAGGTCTAGGATTAGGAATAGGATTACCATTAGGGTTAAGGTAATGGACAGGTTAGGTTGTCAGGTTAGTGTTAGGGTTACAGTTAGGTTTAGGTTTAGGAATAGGGTTAGTGTTAAGTTTAGCATAATTGTTAGAGTTTGAGCTATGGTTAGGACTAGGGTTAGTTTTATGGTTAGATCTAGGGTTAGGTTTACAGTTAGGGTTAGAGTAGGTTTAAGGTTAGGGGTAGGGTTATCATGACGTTTATAGTTAGGGTTAGGGTAGTGGGTGGGATTAGAGCTAAGGTTAAGTCTAGTTTTAAGTTTATGATTAGGGCGAGGATTAGGGTTAAGTTTAAGCTTCTCATTTTCTTATGATTAGGTTAAGGGTAAGGGTCAGGGATTGAGTAAGTATTAGGGCTAATTTGAGGCTTCAGGTTAGAATCAGGGCTAGGGATACAGTTAGGTTTAGAATTAGGGTTAGGGCTAGATCTAGCATTAGGTTTAGGGTTATGGTTAGAGTAATGGTTATAGTTAGAGCAAGGTTTTGGGCTATGGTTATGGTTAGGATTAGGGCTAGGATTGGGGTTAGGTTTTGGGCTAGGGTTATGTTTAGGGTAAGGGCTATGGTTTGAGCTAGTGTTGTTACTAGGGCTAGGTTGAGGATTAGGTTCAGCCTTAGGTCTAGGGACAGGATTAAGTTATGTTTAGGGTTAGGGTTATGGTTAGGTCTAGGGTTATCATTAAGGTTAGGATAAGGGTTAGTGTAATGAATACGGTTATATGTAGGTTTAGGTTTAGGTTTAGGGTTAGATTTAGTTTTTGTGTTAATGTTAAGGCTATGGTTCTATTTAGGTTTATGGTATGGGTTAGGATTTGAGCTAGGGTTAGGGCTATGTCGAGTGTTAGCTTTAGGGTTAGGTCTATTGTTAGTTTTCTGGTTAGGGTTATGGTTATGGTTGGGGTTAAGTCCAGGGTTATCTATACAGTTAGATGTAGGGTTAGGTAAGGTGTAGGTTTAGAGCTAGGTTTAGGAATAGGGTTTAGTTCAGGGTTAGGGCTAGAGTTAGGGTTTAGAGTAAGGTATAGTTTTAAGTTTATATTTATGGTAATGGTTAGACATTGAGTAAGGTTTAAGACTGAAACTAGGGTTAGGTTTAGGGTTAGGGTTAGGGTTGATGTTATGCTTTTGGCTAGATTTAGGCCTAGAATTCGCTCTAGGTTTTTTTGTTAGGTTAAGGCATAGAATTAGGGCTATGGGTAATGTAATTGCTAGGATTATGATTAAGGCTAGTTGTAGGGTTAGGGTTATGAATATGTCTAGTGTTAGGTTTAGATTTTTGGTTAGGGTCAGGTTTAGAGATAGGTTTAATTTTAAAGGCAGGGTCAGTGTTCAGGTTAAAACCAGAATTGGGACTAGGTTTATGTCTCGGGGTAGGGTTAGTCTTTGCGTTAAGTTGAGGATTATTGTTAGGGCTAAGGCTAGGTTTTTGTTTAGGTCTAGAACTAGATTTAAGGCTAGATTTAGGATTAGGTTTAGGTCTAGGGCTAGGTTCAGGGTCTGGTTTAGGTATAAGTTTACTGGTTGGGCTAGTGTTATGGTTTGGTCTAGCATTAGGATCAGGTTTAGACCTAGGTTAGTGTTATGGTCAGAATAAGGGTCAGGGTTAGGGTTAAGTTTTGGGATAGGGTTAGAGCTAGAATGAGGGCTAGGGTGAGGACTATTAATATGGTGAGAGTTTTGATTAGGCTAAGGATTAGGGATAGGTCTAGGGTTACAATTAGGGTTAAAGATTTGCTTAGGGCTAGGGGTAATGTTAGAGCTAGTGTTAGGGTTAGGGTTAGGGTTCAAGCTAGGTGTAGGGCTGGGATTAGGGCTAGTTTTTGTGTTAGTGTTAGGGCTCGGGTTAGGGCAAATGGTAATGTAAGAACCATGGTGAAAATTAGGGTTAGCTTTAGGGTTATGGTTAGGGGTAGTTCTAGTGTTAGTGTTAGATTTAAGGTTAGGATGATATTTAGAGCTAGAATTATTTTTAGGATAGGAGTCAGGGTCATGGTTAGTTTTAGGGTTTGATTTAGGACTCAAATTAGGGCTAGGTTTACTGTTAGGGTTTTGTTTAAGGTTAGCATCATGTTTAGAGCTAGGGTGAGTGTTAGGATATGAGTCAGGGTCAGGGTTAGTTTTAAGATTAGGGTTAGGACTCGATTAGGGCTAGGATTAGTTCTGGTAGTAGTTTAGGTTTTGGTTCAAATTAAGGTTTAGGTTTAGGTCTATTGCTAGGTTTTGATTTAGTCCCAGGGTTAGGGTTAGAGCTAGTTTTACAATTAGTATTAGGGTTAGTGCTAGTGTTAGTGTTAGGCATAGACTAAGATTTAGGGTTACATTTATAGTTAGGTTAGATTCAAGATTATGCTAGGATTAAGGATAGGGCAAGGGTTAGGGCCAGGGTTAGAGTTATGGTAAGGGATAGGTTTAGAACTAGGGATAGGGCTAGTGTGAGCATTAGAGTTAGTGATAGGGCTAAAATAAGAGTTAGGGTTTGGGATAGGGTTAAATTAGGGATAGGATTAGGGCTAGGGTTAGTGTTCAGCTTAGGCCTAGCGATAGGGATATGGTTAGGTTTAAGTTTAGGATAAAGAATGGTGTTATAGCTAGGTTTAGACGTAGGGTGAGGGTTAGAGTTAGGGTTAGGGCTAGGGTTGGGGTTAGGGTTTTGATTAAGGCTAGGTTTAGGGCTAGGATGAGGGCTAGTGTTTGTATTAGTTTAGGGCTAGGATTAGTGCTAGGGCTAATATCAGGTCTAAGGTTATGGTTAAATATAGTTTTAGGGTTAGACTTATGGCTACGTCTAGTGTAAGTGTTAGTTTTAGGGTAAGTGTCAGGTTTAGAGCTTGGAAAAGTATTAGGTTTAGGATTTGGCTTAGGTAAGTATTTAGGTTTATGGCTCAAATTAGCATTAGGTTTTGGGTTAGGGGTATAGTTAGGGTTTGTTTTAAGGTTCAGGTTTTGTTTCAGGTAATTGATAGAGTTAGCATTAGTGATAGGCTTAGGGTTAGCATTAGGGTAAGGGTTATGGTTAGGGGAATTTATATGGCTAGAGATTAGTTTAGAACTAGAGTTATGGTTAGGAATATGCCTTGAGTTAGGATTAGAGTTAGTTTTAGAACTAGGCTTAGCGTTAGGTTTAGGGTTATGTTTAGCATCAAGGTTAGGTTTTGAGCTAGGTTTAGGGATAGGTTTAGGGTTAGGTCTAGGGATAGGATTGCGGTAGGTTTAGGGTTAGGTTTAGAGTTAGGGTTGGGGTTATCATTAACGTTATGGTTAGGGTTAAGGTAACAGATAGGGGTAGGTTAGGTTTAGATTTGGTTTAGAGTTAGAATTAGTGATACGGTTAGGATTAGAGCTATGGTTATATTTAGGTTTATGGTTAGGTTTATGGTTTGATCTAGAGTGAGGGCTATGCTGAGTTTAATTTTAGGGATATATCTATTGTTAGTTTTCTGGTAAGAGTTATGGTGAACATTCGGGTTTGGGCTAGGATTATCAATAAGTATAGATTTAGGGTTAGGGTAATGGGTAGGTTTAAAGCTAGGTTTAGGGCTAGGTTAAATTTAGGATTTGGGCTAGGTTTAGGGTGAGAGTTAGGGACAGGTCTAGGTTATGTTTAGGGTAATGGTTAGGCTTTGAGCTATCTTAGGACAAAGGTGAGGGCTAGGGTTAAGTATAGGGCTAGTGTTATGGTTAGCGTTATACTTAGGGCTAGGTTTAGGCCTAAAATTAGCTTTAGGTTTTGAGTTAGCTTTAGGCCTAGGGTTAGGGCTATGGGTAATGTAAGATCTAGGGTTATGATTAGGGCTAGTTTCAGGATTAGGGTTATGGCTGGGTCTAGAATTAGGTTTAGGTTTTGGGTAGTTTCAGGTTTAGAGGTAGGTTTAGTATTAAAGTCATTGTGAGTGTTTGGGTTAGAGTTAAAGTTAGGGTTAAAGCCAGAATTAGGACTAGGTTTAGGTTTAGGGTAGAGTTAGTGTTTGGGTTAGGTAAAGGTTTTTTTAGAGCTAGGGATAGGATTTTGTTTAGGTCTAGAGCTAGAGTTCAGGCTAGATTTAGGATTAGGTTTAGGTCTAAAGCTAGTGGTAGGGTTAGGTTAAAGTATAAGTTTACAAGTAGGGCTAGTGTTAGGGTTTCGTTTAGGGTTAGGGTTAGGTTTATGGCTAGGGTTAGCATTAGTTTTAGGGTCATGGTTAGTGTAATGGGTAGTTAGAGCTAGGGTTTGGGCTATCTTTACAGTTAGGATTAGGGCTACAGTTAGGGTCAGGTTTAGGGTTTGGGCTAGGGTTATGTTTAGGGTAAGGTTTAGGGATTGAGCTAGGGTTAGGGCTAGAACGAGGGTTAGGGTTAGGGTTAGGGCTAGGTTTAGGGTTAGAGTTATGCTTAAGGTTCCGTTGAGGGCTGCAATTAGGGCTAGGTTTTGTGTGAGGTTTAGGGCTAGTGTTAGGTATATGGGTAATGTAAGAGCTAGTGTTATGGATATGGCTAGATTTAGAGTTCGTCTAGTGTTAGGGTTAGTTTTTGGGTTAGGATAAAGTTTAGATTTAGGGTTTTTGTTAGGGTAAGTGTCAAGATTCAGGTTAGGATTAGGTTTAGGGTTAGGTCCAGAATGAGGACTAGAGTTAGGTCTAGGGGTAGAGTTAGTGTTTGATTTAGGTTAAGGGTTATTGTTAGGGCTAAGTCTAGGGTTATGGATATATTTAGGATTAGGTTTAGGTCTAGGGCTAGTGTTAGTGTTAGGTTTAGTGTTAGGGTTATTGGTAGGGCTAGTGTTAGGGTCAGAATAAGGGTCAGCATAGGTTTAGGTTTTGGGTTAAGTTTAGAGCTAGAATGAGGGCTAGGTTTAGGACTAGCAATAGAGTTAGGGTGTGGGGTAGGCATAGAATTAGGGTTAGGACTAGGGTAGCAATAGGCTGAGGGTTTGACTAAGTATAAGAAATAGGGTTACAGCTAAGATTAGGACTAGGGATAAGGGTAAAGGTTAGGGCCAGGGTTAGGTTATGGTTAAAGCTAGGATTAGGCCTTGGATTAGGTCTAGGTTTTGTGTTAGGTTTAGGGCTATAGGTAATTTAAGAACTGGGATTACCTTTAGGGCTAGTTTTAGTGTTAGGTTTAGGCTGAGGTCTTGTGTTAGGATTAGGTTTAGGGATAGGCTGATGTGTAGAGCTAGGGTTAGTGTTAAGGTCGGAGTCAGGTTTAGTATTATTTCTAGGGTTAGAGTTAGGACTGCAATTAGGGCTAGGGTTAGGGCTAGGTGTAGGGTTAGGTTTTGGTTTAGGTCAGTGGTATGGCTCAGTTTTGCTTGAGGGCTAGGGCTAGGGTTAGGGCTAGTTTTCAAATTAGCATTAGGGTTAGGACTAGTGTTAGGGTGTGGTTTATGCTTAGGGTTAGGTTTAGATTTAGAGTTAGGGTTAGATCTAGGTTTAGGGCTACAGTGAAGGTTAGGGATAGGGTTAGGGCTAGGGTTTGAGTTATCATAAGGAATTGGGTTAGAATTAGTGATAGGGCTAGGGCGAGTGTTAGAGTTAGTCTTAGTGTTATGGTTAGATTTAGGGTTAGAATTGGGGCTTAATTAGGGCTAGGATTAGAGCTAGGTTTAGTATTAAGGCTGAGCCTAGGTTTATGGCTATGGTTATGGTTATGGTTATGGTTACAAATGATGTTATAGCTAGCTTTAGAACTAGGGCTATGGTTAAAATTACGGTTAGGTCTATGGTTAGGTTTAGGTTTAGAATTCAGGCTAAGATTAGGGCTAGGATTAGGGCTAGAGTTTTATTTTAGGGTTAGGGCTTCATTAGGGCTAGGGCTAATGTCAGGTCTAGGGTTATGGTTAGAGATAGTTTTAGGGTTAAGATTATTAGGGTTAGGATTAGGGTTATGGATATGATTAGGTTTAGGGTTCAGGTTAGGTTTGGGTAATGTATAGGTTTAGGGTTAGGAATAGGTTTAGGCTTATCCTAGGGTTAGCATTAGGGTTAGGATTAGGATTAGGGTAGTGGATAGGGTTACAACTGGGGTTAGGGCTAGGTTTATGGTTAGGATTAAGGCTAGGTTTAGGGTTAGGTTTTGGGTTATGGCAAGGGTTAGGGTTAGGGCTAGGTTTAGGGTAAGTGTTTGGGCTAGAATTAGGGTTATGATTAGGGTTACAGGTGGTGATACAGCTCCGATTAATGATAGGTTTTGTGTTAGGTTAGGGCTACCTTTAGGGCTACAGCCAATGTAATAACTAGGGTTATGATTAGAATTAGTTTTAGAGTTAGGGTTAGGGCTAGGTCTAGGGTTAGGTTTAGGTTTAGGTTTTAAGTGATGTTTATAGCTAGGGTGAGTGTTAGTGTCAGAGTCAGGGTCAGTGTTTGTTGTAGGGTTAGGGATAGGACTCAAATTAGAGCTAGGTTTAGGGTTAAGTATAGGCTTAGGGTTTGATTTATGTTAAAGGTTAGGGTTAGGGCTATGGCTCGGTTGTTTTGTAGGGCTAGGGCTAGTGTAGGGCTAGTTTTAGGATTAGCATTAGTGTTACAGCTTGTGTTAGTGAGAAGTTTAACTTAGGGTTAGGGTTAGATTTAGAGTTAGGGTTAGATATAGGATTAGGGCTAGAGCTAGGGTTAGGGCTAATGTAAAGGCAAGTGATAGTATTATGGTAAGGGATAGGGTTAGAACTAGAAATAGGAGTAAGACGAGAGTTAGAGTTAGTCTTAGTGCTAGGGTTAGGTTTGGTTTAGGGCTAAATTAGGGCTAGGATTAGGTCTAGCATTTTTATTAAGATTGGGCCTAGTTTTAGGCTTAGGTTTTAATTTAGGGATAGGGTTAGGTTTTGGGAAAGGGATGGGGTTAGGGCTAGTTTTAGGGCTAGGTCGAAGGTTAGAATTTGGTTAGGGCTAGGGTTATGTTTTGGTTTAGTAATAAGGCTAGGTTTAGGGCTACACGAGGGCTATGGTTTGTTTTAGGGTTATGGCAAGAATTAGGGCTAGGGCTAGGCTTACGTTAGGGATAGATTGAGGCTTAGATTTATGGCTAGGTCAAGTGTAAGTGTTCGGTTTGGTTAAGGGTCAGGTTTAGAGCTAGGGGTATTATTAGGGTTATAATTAGGTTTTGTGTTTGGTTTAGGTTAGGGTTTAGGTTTAGAGCTTGAATTAGCATTAGGGTTTGGTTAGGGTAATAATAGGTTTAGGTTTAGGGTTCATGATATGTGTAGGGCAATTGATAGGGTTAGAGTTAGCAAAGGGTTAGGGTTAGGCCTAGGGTTTGCCTTAGGGTTATGGTTGTGCTTAGGATAATGGATAGGGTTAGTGCTAGGGTTATGGTTTGTATTAGGGCTAGAGTTCGGGTTAGGCCTAGGGTTAGGGTTAGATTTAGGTTTAGAATATGGTTCAGAGTTTGAGCTATGGTTAGCACTAGGGCAAAAGTTAGTATTACGGTTAGGTCTAGGTTATAGTTATGGTTAGGTTCAAGGTTAGTGTTAAGTTTAGGGCTAGGGTTGTCATTAAGTTTAGGGTATTGGATAGGGTTTGATGCTGTGTTAGGGTTAGGTTTATGTTTTGGCTTAAGGTTAAGATTAGGGATAGGTTTAGGCTTAGGTTTAGGGTAATGGTTAATGTTTGAGCAAGGGTTAGCTGTATGGCAAGGGTTAGATTTATGGTTATGTCAAGGGTTTGGGTTAGGGTAGATTTAGGTTTTGGGCTAGGGTTATCAATAAGTTTAGGGTTAGAGTTAGGGTAATATGTAGGCTTAGAGCTAGGGTTAGTGATAGGTTTAAGGTTAGGATTAGGGCTAGGTTTAAGGTTAGGTTTAGGTTTAGGGCATGGGTTAGTGTTCGGGTTAGGTTAAGTTTAAGGGTTAGGGATTGAGCTAGTGTTTGGACTAGGACGAGGATTAGGGTTAAAGTCAGTGTGAGGGTTAGGACTAGGGTTAGCATTAGGTTTAGGGTCACGGTTAGGGTAATGGATAGAGTTAGAGGTAGGTTTTGCCTATGGTGATAGCTAGTTTCAGGGTTAGTGATATGGCTAGGTCTAGTGTTAGGGTTATGTTTTTTGTTAGGATAAGGTTTAGAGCTAGGTTTGTGTTAGGGTAAGGGTCAGTGTTCGGTTTAGGGTTAGGTTTATTTTTAGCGCCAGCATTAGGACTAGGGTTTGGTCTAGGGGTAGGGTTAGTGTTTGGGTTAGTTTAAGAGTTATTATCAGGGCTAGGACTAAGTTTTTGTGTAGGGCTAGGCCTAGAGTTATCACTAGATAAATGATTAAGTGTAGGTCTAGGTCTAGGGTTAGGGTAAGGTTTAGGTATAGGGTTACATTTAGTGCCAATTTTAACGGTCGTTTAGGGTTAGGGTCAGGTTTTGACCCATGGTTAGTGTTAGAGTCAGAATAAGGGTCAGGTTTAAACCTATGGTTAGTGACAGTGTCAGAATAAGGGTTAGGGTTAGGTTTAGGTATAGGGTTATGGGTAGGTTAGGGCTAGTTTTAGGTTTATGTTTAGTTAGGGTTTGGGATAGTGATAGAGCTAGATTGAGGATTAGGGTTAGGACTAGTAATAGAGTTAGATTTTGGGTTAGGCTAAGAATTAGGTTTAGGACTAGGGTAGCTTTAGTGTTAGAATTTTGCTTAGGTTAAGGAATAGGGTTAGCGCTAGTGTTAGGGCTAGGGTTAGGGTTAGGGTTAGGGCTAGGGTTAGGTTTGGTGTTAGGCTTAAATCTAGGGTTAGAACTTGGATTAGGGCTAGGCTAGATTTTGTGTTAGCTTTAGGGCTACAGCTAATGTAAGAACTAGGGTTACAATTAGGGCTAGTTTTAGGATTAGTGTTATGTCTAGGTTTAGTGTTTGGTTAGGTTTAGCATTAGGGTTATCTTTAGGGTAATGATAGGTTAGGGTTAGCGAATGTGTTAGGGTTAGGCCGAGTGTTAGCATTAGGGTTAAAATTAGGGTTAGGTTTAGGGTAATGGATAGGATTAGAGCTAGTGTTAGGGCTAGGGTTATGGTTAGTGTTGTTGTTAGGGTTAGTGTTAGGTTTAGGGTTAGTGCAAGGTTTAAAGTTAGGGTTAGGTTTAGGCTAAGGGTTAGGACTTGGTTTAGGTTTAGAGTTAGGGTTAAAGCCAGGGTTGGGGCTCACATTAGGGTAGGTTTTGGGTAAAACTAGGGCTAGTTTTAGGGATACAGCTATTGTAAGATCTAGGGTTATGATTAGGGCTAATTTAGGGTTACGGTTAAGGCTAAGTCTAGTTTTATGGTTAGGTTTAAGTTCAGAGTGATGTTTTGAGCTAGGGTTAGTGTTAGGTTCAGAGTCAGGGTCAGGGTTAGTATTAGGGTTGAGGATAGGACTCGAATTAGGTGTAGGCTTAGGGCTAGATGTAGGGTTCAGATTTGGTTTAGGTTAAGGGTTAGGGTTAGTGCTATGGCTCATTATGTTTTAGGGCTAAGGATAAAGTTAAGGGTAGTTTTACAATTAATGTTAGTTTTATTGCTAGTGATAGGGTAAATTTAGGCTTAGGGGTACATTTAGAGTTATGCTTAATTCTAGGGTTAGGGCTATGGTCAGGGTTAGGGCTACGGTTATGTCTAGTGTTTGGGTTACAGTAAGGGATAGTGTTAGAACTTGGAATAGAGCTAGGGTGATAGTCAGAGTTAGTCTTAAGGCTAGGGTTAGGGTTAAGTTTAGGGCTAAATTAGGGCTAAGAATATGTCTAGGATTGGTGTTATGGTTAGGCCTAGGGTTAGGGTTATGTTTAGGATTAGGTTTAGAGTTAGGTTTAGGGGAAGGGATGGACTTATAGCTAGGTTTAGGGCTGGGGTGATGATTAGAATTAGGTTTAGGTCTAGAGTTAGGTTTGTGTTAGAATTAAGGCTAGATTTGGGGTTAGGATGAGGGCTAGGTTTTGTGTTAGGGTTAGGGCAAGTTTTAGGGATAGGGATAATGTCAGGTTTAGGGTTACGGATAGGGACAGTTATAAGGTTAGGTTCATGGCTAGGTCTAATGTTAGGTTTAGGGTAAGGCCCGGGTTAAGGCTAATGTGTATTTTTAAGGTCAGGTTCGGGTTTCGGGTTTGTGTTAGATTAATTACTAGGGTTAGGGCTCAAGTTAGCGTTAGGGTTAGAATTAGGGTTAGGTTTATGGATAGGTTTAGGTTTAGGATTCAGGTTAAGATTAGGGTAATTTGTAGGGTTAAGGTGAGTGATAGGGTTAGGGTTATTCCTAGGGTTAGTATTTGGGTTAGCATTATTTTTAGGGTAATGAATAGCATTAGAGCTAGGGTTAGGGCTAGGGTTTTGGATAGGATTAGGGCTAGATTTAGGGTTAGGCTGGGTCTAGTGTTAGGGTTTGGGTTAGGTTTAGGGTACAGGTTAGGTTTTGAGCTAGGGTTAGTGCTAGGGTGAGGGTTAGGTTTAGGATTATGTCTAGGGTTAGATTTACGGTTAAGTTTAGTGTTAGTGTTAGTATTAGGGCTAAGGTTATCTTTAGAGTTACATTAATTGATAGGGTTAGATTATGAGTTAGGGTTAGGGGTAGTTTTAGTTTTAGGGTTAGTGTTGGGGTAAGAGCTAAGGTTAGTGTTAGAGTAAGGGTTAGGGATTTATCTAGGGTTAAGGCTACAATGAGGGTTAGGTTTAGGGTTAGGTCTAGGATTAGGTTTACAGGGTCTGTTGTTGGATTGGTTATGTCTAGAATTAGGATTGGTTATGTCTAGAGTTAAGCTTAGTTGTTTGGCTTAGGTTAAGGGTTATCATTAAAGCTAGCGCTAGTTTTTTTGTGTAGGTCTTGGTTAAAGACATGGCTACATTTAGGATTAGGTTTAACATAGGGCTAGTGTTAGGGTTAGGTTTAGATATAGGGTTATGGGTAGGGCTAGTGCTAGGGTTTGGTTTAGTTTCAGGGTCAGAATAAGGTTCAACGTTAGGGTTAGGATTTGGGGTTTAGTTAAAACAAGAATGAGGGCGAGGGTTAGGTCTAGTAATAGGGTTAGGGTTTGGGTTAGACTAAGGATTAGTTTTAGGACTAAGGTTAGCTTTAGGGTTGGGGTTTTTCTGGGGTAAAGGATAAGGTTAGAGCTAGGGTTACAGCTAGGTTTCAGGTTAGGGTTAGGGCTAGTGTTAGGGTGAAAGCTAGAGTTAGGTCTCAGATTTGGGATAGGTTTTGGTTAGCATTAGGTTTAAGGTTACGACTAATATATGATCTAGGGTTATGATTAGAACTAGTTTTAGAACTAGGGTTAGGACCAGGTCTAGTGTTATGGTAAGGTTTAAGTTTAGGGCGATGTTTAGCGGTAGGGTTAGTGTTAATGTCAGAGACAGGATCAGGGGTACTTTTAGGGTTAAGATTAGGACTCAAATTAGGGGTAGGCTTAGGGCTAGATGTAAAGTTAGGGTTTGGTTTAGATAAGAGTTTAGGGTTAGTGTTATGGCTCAGTTTTGTTTTAGAACTAAACCTATAATTAGGGCTAGATTTTGGATTAGCATTAGGGTTAGGGCTGGTGTTAGGGTTACGTTTAAGTGTAGAATTAGGGTTAGATTTAGAGTTAGGTTTAGATCTAGGATTAGGGCCAGGTGTAAGGTTAGGGCTAGTGTTATTCTAAGCTATGGCTAGGAAAAAGGTTATGGTAAGTGATAGGGTTAGAATTAAGGCTAGGGCTAAGACGAGAGTTATAGTTAGTCTTAAAGCTAGGGTTAGGGTTAGGTTTAGAATTAGGGCTAGGGTTAGTGTTAGGGTTAGTTTTATGGATAATGTTAGGGCTAAGGTTAGTGTTAGAGTTAGGGTTTGGGTTAGGTTTAGGGTAAGCAGTGGGGTTATAACTAGGTTTAGAGCTAGGGAAAGGGTTAGAATTAGCATAAGGTTATGATTAAGGCTAGGTTTGGGGCTAGAATGAGAGCTAGTGTTCGTGTTAGGGTTAGGGCTAGGATTAGGGCTAGGGCTAATGTCAGGTCTAGGGTTATAGGTAGGAATAGGTTTTGGGTTATGCTTATGGTTAGGTCTAGTGTAAGGGTTAGATTTAGGGTAAGGGTCAAGTTTACAGCTATGTGTATTATTAGGGTCGGTGTTTGGCTTCAGGTTTGTTTTAGGTTAAGGTTTAGGTTTAGGGCTCGAATTAGTATTAGGGTTAGAGTTAGGGTTAGGGTAATGAATACACTTAGAATTAGGGTTCAGGTTAGTTTTAGGGCAATGGATAGGTTTAGGGATTGCGATAGGGTTAGGGTTAAACCTAGGGTTAGCATTAGGTTTAGGATTATGGTAAGGGTAATGGATAGAATTAGAGCTAGGTTTACGGCTAGGATTATGGTTAGGATTAGGGCTAGGGTTAAGGTAGTGGATATAATTAGAGCTATGTTTAGGGCTATGGATAAGTTTCTGATTATGGCTAGTGTTAGGTTAAGGTTTGGGATAGGGCTAGGGTTGTGATAAGGGTAAAGGTTAGGCTTTGAGCTAGGGTTAGGTCTAAAGCGAGGCTTAGGGTTAGGGTTAGAGCTAGTGTTAGGTTTAGGGTTACTCTTAGGGCTATGTTCAGGCCTAGGATTAGGGCTAGGTTTTGTGTTAGTTTAGGCCTAGGATTAGAGCCATGTGTAATGTAAGAGCTAGGGTTATGATTCGGGCTAGTTTTAGGGTTAGGGTTATGGCTAGGTGTAGTGTCAGAATTCGGTTTTGGTTTAGGGTGAGCTTTGGAGCTAGGATTTTGATAGGGTCAGGACAGTGTTCAGGTTAGAGTTAGTGTTGGTGTTAGTGCCAGAATTAGGACTAGGGTTAGGTCTAGGGGTAGGGTTAGTGTTTGAGTTAGGTTAAAGGTTATGGTTAGGGCTACGGATAGGTTGTTGTTCAGGTCTAGGGCTAGAGATATGGCTAGATTAGGATTAGGTTTAAGTCTAGGGCTACTGTTAGGTATAGGTTTATTATAGAATCACCGGTAGGTCTAATTTTATGGTTCAGGTTCGGGTTAGGGTCAGGTTTAGACCTATGGTTTGTGTTAGGGTCAGAATAAGTGTCAGGGTTAGGCTTTGGGTTTGGGTTAGGTTTAGAGCTAGAATGAAGTTTAGGGTTAGGACTAGTAATAGGGTTAGGATTTGTTTTTGGATATGGCTTAGGGTTAGTACTAGGGTTAGCATTAGGTTTAAAGTTTAGCTTAAGGTAATGGATAAGGTAAGAGCTAGGGTAAGAACTAGGGTTAGAACTAGGGTTAGGGTATGGATTAAGGCAAGTTTTAGGGTTAGGGTTAAAACTAGGGTTAGCACTTGGATTAGGGCCAGGTTTTGGGTTAGGTTGGGGCTAGTGTTAGGCCTACAACTAATGTATAAACCAGGGTTTTGATTAGGGCTGTTTTTGGGTAAGTATTATGACTAGGTCAAGTGTTAGGGTTTGGGTTACCATTAGCATGATATTTAGAGCTAGGGTTAGTGTTAGGGTCAGGGTCAGTGTTCGGGTTATAGTTAGGTTTAGGGTTAAACCCAGAATTATCACTAGAGTTAGGTCTAGGGGTAGGGTTAGTGTTTATGTTAGGTTAAAGGTTATGGTTAGGGCTACGGATAGGTTGTTGTTCAGGTCTAGGCCTAGAGATATGGCTAGATTTAGGATTAGGTTTAGGTCCAGGGCTAGTGTTAGGGTTGGGTTTAGGTATTGGTTTATTGCTAGTGCTAGTGTTAGGGTTCAGTTTATGGTTAGGGTCAAGTTTAGACATACGGTTACCGTTAGTGTCAGAATAAATGTCAGGGTTAGGGTTAGGGTTTGGATTATGTTTAGAGCTGGAATGAGGGCTAGGGTTAGGACTAGTAATAGGGTGATGATTAGGGCTAATTTTAGGGTTAGAGTTAGGGCTAGGTCTATTGTTAGGTTTATGTATAGGGGTAGGTGGATGTTTAGAGATAGGATTAGTGTTAAGGTCAGAGTCAGGGTCAGGGTTAGTTTTAGGGTTTGGCTTAAAACTCGAATTAGGGCCAGAGTTATGGCTAAGTGTAGGGTTAGCATTTAGTTTATATTAAGGGTTAGGGTTAGGTCTATGGATTGGTTTTGTTTTAGGGCTAGGGTTAGTGCTAGTTTTAGGATTAGCCTTAGGGTTAGGGCTAAGATTAGGTTTAGGTTTTGGATAAGGGTTAGGGTTAGATTTAGAGTTAGGGTTAGCTCTAGGATTGCTGCTAGGGCTATGAATAGAGATAGTGTTAGACTTAAGGTTTGGGCTAGGATTAGGGTTCCAGTAAAGTAAAGGTTTAGAACTAGGGTTAGGACTAAGGTGAGAGTTAGAGTCAGTCTTTGAGCTACGGTTAGGTTTAACATAAAGGATAGGGCTAGGGTTAGGGTTAAGATTAGTGATAGGGCTAAATTAGGCTAGGGTTACTGTTAGAGTTAGGCCTAGGGTTATGGTTAGGGTTATAATTAAGGCTATGTAAGGGCAAAGTTTTGGGTAAGGGATGGCTTTATAGCTAGGTTTAGAGATAGGGTGAATGTTATAATTAGGGATCGGCCTGTAGTTAGGGTTACGGTTATGATTAAGGCTAGGTTTAGGGCTAGGATGAGGGCTAGGGTTTTTTTTTTTTAGGGTTAGGGATAGGATTAGTTCTAGGGCTAATTTCAGGTAAAACTATGGTTGAAAATAGTTTTAGGATTAGGATTATGGGTACGTCTAGTGTAAGGTTTAGGTTTAGGGTTAGCGTCAGATTTCTAACTAGGGCTATTATTATGGTCAAGTTCTCGGGTAGGGTTTGGGGTAGGTTAAGATTTCAAGTTATGGCTTGAATTAGCTTTAGGGTTATGGTTATGGTTATGGTAATGGATAGAGTTAGAAATCAGTTTAGGCCTAATGTTATGGTTATGATTAGGACTAGGTTTTGGGTTAAGTTAGTTATAGGGTTAGGGTTACGGCTAATGTAAGTACTAGGGTTATGATTATGGCTAATTTTAGTGTTTTACAGCTAGGTTTACTGTTAGGGCTAGTATTAGGGTTAGGGTGATATTTAGACCTTGGGTTAGTGTTATGGTCAGAGTAAGGGTCAGAGTTAGTTTTAGGGTTTGGCTTAAAATTCGAATTAGGGCTCGGGTTATGGCTAGGTGTAGGGATAGGGCTTGGTTTAGGTTAAGGGTTATGGTTAGAGCTTTGGCTCGGTTTGGTTTTAGGGCTAGGGTTAGGGTTAGTGAAATTTTTAAAATTAGTTTTAGGGTTAGGGCTAGTCTTAGATTCAGGCATTGGCTTTGGTTTAGGGTTAAATTTAGAGTTAGGTTTTTATCTAAGATTAGTGCTTGGGCAAAGGATAGGGCAAGGGTTAGGACTAGGATATGGGATAGGGTTAGGTTTATGTGAAGGGATAGGATAAGAATGAATAATAGGGCATATGTGAGAGTTAGAGTTATTCTTAGGGCTAGGGTTAGAGCTAGTTTTTGAACTAGCATCAGGTTTAGGGCTAGTTTTAGGCTTAGGCATTGAGTTAGCGTTAGATTTAAAGTTAGGTTTCTATCTAGTGTTAAAGCTAGGGCTAAGGATAGGGCAATTGTGACAAAAAGGGTTAGACTTAGAGTTACGGTTATGTTTAGGGTAAGGGATGTGGTTTTGGCTAGGTTTCGGGCTAGAGCAAGTGTTAGTATTAGGGTTAGGGCTTAGTTAGGGTTAGGGTTATGATTAAGGCTAGGTTTATGGCTAGAATGAGGTTTAGGGTTTGTGTTAGGTTTAGGGATAGTATTAGGGCTAGGGCTAATGTCAGGTCTAGGGTTATAGTTAGGGCTAGATTTAGTGTTAGTTTTATGGCTTGGTCCAGTGTAAGGATTAGGTTTAGGGTAAGATTCAGGTTTATATGTAGGGTTATTTTTAGGGTCAGGGTCAGTTTTAGGGTTTGGGTTAGGTTTGAGTTTAAGTTTAGGGGAATGACAGGGTTAGTTTTAGGGTTTAGGTTTGGTTTAGTGTAATGGATAGGGTTAGGGTTAGGCCTATGGTTAGCTTAAGGGATAGGGTTATTGTTAGGGTAATGGATAGTTTTAGATCTAAGGTTAGGGCTAGGGTTATGTATAGTATTAGGGCTACTTTTGGGTTAGGGTTATGTTCAAGTTCAGGGTTAAAGCTAGTTTTGGGACTCAGTTTAAGCTAGGTTTTGTGTTAGGTTAGGGTGAAGGTTAAGGCTAAGGCTAATGTATGAAGTTGGGTTATGATTAGCACTATTTATAAGGTTAGGGTTAGGGCTAGGTCTAATGTTAGGTTGAGGTTTACGGTGATGATGATGTTTACAGCCAGGTTTAGTGTTAGGGCAAGAGTAAGGGTCAGGGTTAGTTTTTGGGTTAGGGTTAGGACTAGAATTAGGGATATGGTTAAGGCTAGGTGTAGGGTTAGGGTTTGGTTTAGGTTAAGGGTTAGGGTTACGGCTATGCCTCGGTTTTGTTTTACAGCTAGGGCTAGTGTTAGGGCTAGTTTTAGGCTTAGTGTTAGCATTAGGGCTAATGTTAGGTATAGATTTACGCTTATTGTTAGGGTTAGATTTAGAGTTAGGGTTAGATCTTGGGTTATGGCCAGGGCTATGAATAGGGATAGAGTTAGACCAAGGGTTAGGGCTAGGATTAGGGTTCTAGTAAGGGATAATGTTAGAATTAGAGTTAGGGTTATAGTGAGAGTTACAGTTAGTCTTTGGGCTAGGGTTAGGTTTAGGGTTAGGGAAAGGGCTAAATTAGGGCTAAGATTAGGGCTAGTATTAATGTTAGGTTCAGGCCTAGGTTTGGGTTAGGTATAAAATTAAGGCTATATTTAGGGCTACTATAAGGGCTAGGGTTTGTGTTAGGGTTAGGGCTAATATCAGGTCTAGGGTTAAGGTTAGGAATAGTTTTAAAGTTAGGTTTATGGCTAGGTCTTGTGTAAGGGTTAGGTAGAGTAAGAGTAAGGTTTAGAGCTAGGGGAATTATTATCGTCATGGTCAGTGTTAGGGTTTGGGTTAGGTTTGAGATTAGGTTTAGGGCTCGAATTAACATTAGGGTTAGGGTTAGCGTAATTATAGGGTTACTTTTAGGGTAATTGATAGGTTTGGGGAAAGTGACAGGGTTAGGGTTAAGCCTAGGTTTAGCATGATGTTAAGGGTTATATTTAGGGTAATGGATCCAGTTAGAGTTGAGTTTATGGCTAGGGTTATGGTTAGGATTAGGTCTTGTGTTCGGGTTAAGGTGAGGGTTAGAAATAGGATTAGGTTTAGGGTTATGTTTAGCGTAAGGGTTAGGTTCTGAGCTATGGCTAGGGCTAGGCTGAGAGTTAGGTTCAGAGTTAGGTCTAGGGATAGAATTATGGTAAATTTGGGGTTAGGGTTGGGGTTAGGGTTAGACCTAGGTTTAATGTTAGTGTAAGAATAAGGGTCAGGGTTAGGGTTAGGGTGTGGGATAGTGTTAGAGCTAAAATGAAGGCTAGGATTAGGACTATTAATAGGGTTAGGGTTTTAGTCTAAGGACTAGGGATAGGTCTATGTTTACTCTTTGGTTTAGGGTTTTGCTTAGGGTAAGGAATTGATTTAGATCTAGGGTTAGAGCTATGGTTAGGGTTAGAATTAGAGTTAAAATTAGGTTTAGGGCTCGGTTTAGAACTAGTTTTGTGTTAGCTTTAGGGCTAGGATTAGGATAACGGCTAATGTAAGAACTAGGGTTACCATTAGGGTTAGTTTTAAGGTTAGGTGTAGGGGTAGTTTGAGTGCTAGGGTTAGGTTTAATGTTAGGGTGATATTTATAGCTATGTTTCTTGTTAGGATAGGAGTCAGGGTAAGGGTTAGTTTTAGGACTAGGGTTAAGATTCAAATTAGGGCTATTGTTAATGTTAGTGTTCGGTTTGAATTTAGGGCGGTGTTTAGAGCTAGGGTGAGTGTTAGGATATGAGGGTCAGGATTAGTTTTAAGTTGAGGCTTAGGACTCAAATTAGGGCTAGGTTTAGGTCTAGGTGTAGTGTTAGTGTTTGGTTTAAATTAACGTTTAGGGTTAGGGCTATTGCTCTGTTTTGGTTTACTGCAAGGATTAGGATTAGTGTTAATTTTGCAATTATCATTAGGGTTAGGGCTAGTGTTAGTGTTAGGCCTAGGCTTAGGTTTAAGGTTAGAATTAGAGTTAGGGTTAGGCCTGGGACTAACTTTAAGGCAAGTGTTAGGGCTAGTGTTAAGTTTACGGTAGTGGATAGGTGTGGTGAGCCGCTTCTGCCGTTTATGCAAATTATGGTCGCCATTACAAGATGGCGCTGGCTCCGCTGTGGTCTGTGACAAACAACTCCTTATTTGGGAGAGTTGGCGCATGACTTTTCATCACCCTATGAGAAAGCTCCACGTGGCTGCTTTGCATTGGGGCTTAAGATGCTTTATTAAGGCTGGGAGGGGCATCCAAGGGAGAGAAGAAGAACTATCAAGGGCCTGAAATAAACTGCTGAAAGAAGATTCCTGAGTGTTGCGTCTTCCTTGCGGGCAAGGGGTTGCGACAAGTGGTGCCGAAACCCGGGAACCAGAACTTCCAGCAGTCAGGGGGGTGCACCGTAGTCCCAGGTAAGTGGGATCTGCGACCAAAGCGGGGATAGTCCCAAGTAAGTGGGATCCGCGACCAAAGCGGGGCAGCAGCTGCATTGTGTACTTTCGTTTTTACTTTCGCTTTTGTTTTCTGTGTTTCT
>NW_026006561.1:133891-143772 GCF_001458135.2 Marmota marmota marmota
CTCGGATCTGGGGAAGGGCCCTCCTTAAGACTGAGCCATACTATGCAGCCACTTCTGCACAGTGGGATAGGACCTCTACTCTTGCCTGTATTGTTTTAAGAAAACAGAAAGGGGGAACTGTGGTGAGCCGCTTCTGCCGTTTATGCAAATTATGGTCGCCATTACAAGATGGTGCTGGCTCCGCTGTGGTCTGTGACAAACAACTCCTTATTTGGGAGAGTTGGCGCATGACTTTTCATCACCCTATGAGAAAGCTCCACGTGGCTGCTTTGCATTGGGGCTTAAGATGCTTTATTAAGGCTGGGAGGGGCATCCGAGGGAGAGAAGAAGAACTATCAAGGGCCTGAAATAAACTGCTGAAAGAAGATTCCTGAGTGTTGCGTCTTCCTTGCGGGCAAGGGTTTGCAACAGATAGGGATAGAACTAGGGATGGAGATAGGGTTAGGGCAAGAGTTCGAGTTAGTCTTAGGGTTAGGATAGGGTTAGAGATAGAGCTAAATTAGGTCTAGGATTAGGGCTAGGTTTTGTGTTTAGCTTAAGCCTAGGGTTAGGGTTAGGGGTAGGTTTAAATTTAGGGTAAGGGATGACATTATAGCTAGGTTTAGAGGTAGGGTGAGGGTTAGAATTAGGGTTAGGAGTAGGGCTAGAATTAGGGTTATGATTAAGGCTAGGTTTAGGGCTAGGATGAGGCCTAGGTGTGTTTTTAGTGTTAGGACTAGGATTAGGGCTAGGGAAAATTTCAGGTCCAGAATTATGGTTAAAGATATTTTTAGGGTTAGGTTTATGGCTATGTCTAGGCTAAGAGTTAGGTGTTAGTTTATGGTCAAGTTTAGAGCTAGGGGTATTTTTAGGGTCAAGGTGTGGGTTAGGGTTTAGGAAAGGTTTAGGTTTAAAGTTTGGGCTTGAATTAGTTTTAGAATTAGGGTTAGGGTAATGATAGGGTTAGGTTTAGGATTCAGGTTAGGTTTAAGGTAATGGAAGGTTTAGGATTCAGGATAGGGTTAGGTTTATGCCTAGGGTTATCATTATGTTTAGGGTTATGGTATGGTAATGGATAGATTTATAGATCAGTTTAAGGCTAGAGTTATGGTTACAATTAGGCCCAGTGCTAGGGTTAGGTTAGGTTTAAAGCTAGTGTTAGGGCTCGGATTAAGGCTAGGTTTTGGGTTATGTTAGGGCTAGGGTTAGGGTTACAGCTAATGCAAGTACTAGGTTTATATTTAGGGCTAGTTTTAGTGCTAGGTTTAGTGTTAGGGTTAGGTTTACAGTTAGGGTGATTTTTAGAGCTAGAAGTGTTAGGGTCATTGTTAGGTTCAGGGTTTGTTTTAGGCTTTGGCTTCCTACTTGAATTAGGGCTAGGGTTATGTCTATGTGTAAGGTTATGGTTTGGTTTTGGTTAATGGTTAGGGTTAGAGCTATGGCTCGGTTTTGTTTTAGGGATAAGTCTAGCATTAGGGCTCATTTTAGGATTAGTGTTATGGTTTGGGCTAGTGTTATTGTTAGGATTAGGCTTTGGGTTAGGTTTAGATTTAGAGTTACGTTCTGCCTAAGTTATGCTATTGATAAGGATAGGGAAAGGCTTAGCACTAGGGTTAGGGCTAGGGTTAGGGTTATGAAAAGGGATAGGGTTAGAACGAGTGATAGGGCTATTGTGAGAGTTAGAGTTACTCTTATGGCTAGGGTTAGGGTTAGGGTTAGGTTTAGGTATAGGGCTAAATTACGGCTAGGGTTATGTTAGGGTTAGGGTTAGGGCTAGTTTTAGGATTAGGCTTAGGCATCGCGTTAGGGTTAGATTTAGAGTTAGCGCTAGGGTTAGTGCTAGGGCTAAGGATAAGGCAAGCATTACCACTAGGGTTAGGGTTAGAGTTAAGGTTAAGTTTAGGGTAAGGGATATGGTTATAGCTAGGCTTAGGGCAAGTGTGAGGGTTAGTATTAGGGTTACAACTAGGGTTAGGGTTAGGGTTAGGGTTATTATTAAGGCTATGTTTAGAGCTACAATGAGGACTAGGATTTGTTTTAAGGTTAGGGATAGTATTAGGGCTATGGCTAATGTCAGGTCTAGGGTTACATTTAGTGATAGATTTAGTGTTATGTTTATGGCTTGGTCCAGTGTAAAGGTTAGATTTTTGGTTAGGGTCAGGTTTAGATCTAAAGTTGAATCAGGGCCAGAATTAGGGTTTGGGTTAAGTTAGTGTTTAGGTGCAGGGCTCAAATTAGTATTAGATTTAGTGTTAGGGTAATGATAGGGTTAGATTTAAGGTTTAGGTTTTGTTTAGTATAATGTATAGTGTTAGGATTAGGCCTAGGGTTATCAGAAGGCTTAGGTTTATCGTTAGGGTAGTGGATAGGGTTAGCCCTAAGGTTAGGGCTAGGGTTATATATAGGATTAGGGCTAGTGTTTGGGTTAGGTTTAAGTTTAAGTTTAGGGTTAAATCTAGGTTTAAGATTTGGATTAAGGCTAGGTTTTGGGTTAGGTTAGGGCTAGGGTTAAGGCTACTGCTAATGTATGAAGTAGGTTTATGATTACAGCTAGTTATAGGGTTAGAGTTAGGTCTAGGTCTAGTGTTAAGGTTAGGTTTATGGTGATGATGATGTTTAGAGCCAGGGATAGTGTTAGGGTCAGTTTCAGGGTCAGGGTTAGTTTTCAGGTAGGGTTAGACTATAATTAGGAATAGGGTTAGGGTTAGGTGTAGGGTTAGGGTTTGGTTTAGGTTAAGGGTTAAGGTTAGGGCTATGACAGGGTTTTGTTTTAGAGCTAGGGGTAGGGTTAGGGCAAGTTTTAAGATTATTCTTAGGGTTAGGGCTAATGTAAGTGTGAGATTTAGGCTTAGGTTAAGGGTTAGTGATAGGAGTAGATTTATGGCTAGATTTAGTCTTAGGGTTAGAATTAAATTTAGAGTCAGGTTGAGATCTATCTTTTGAGATAGGCCTAAGTATAGGGCTAGGGTAAGGCTACGTTTAGGGCTAGGTGTATGTTGATGGTAAGGGATAGAGTTAGAACTAGGTATAGAGCTAGTGTGAGAGTTAGAGTTATTCTTAGGGCTAGGGTTAGGGTTAGGGATAGAGCTAAATTAGGGCTTGGGTTAGGGCTAGGGTTAGTGTTAGTTTTAGGCCTAGGTTTAGGACTAGGGTTAGTTTTTTCTTTAGGCCTAGGGTTAGGTTTAGGGTAAGGGATGGGAATATAGCTGGTTTTAGGACTAGGGTGAGATTTAGGGTNTAGTGTTAGTGTCAGGGACAGTATTCGGGTAGGGTAATGGTTAGGGTTAAAGCTAGAATTAGGACTAGGGTTAGGTCTAGAGGTAGGGTTAGAGTTTGGGTTAGGTTAAGGATTATTGTTAAGGCTAGGTCTAATTTGTCTTTAGGTCTAGAGCTATAGTTATGGCGAGATTTAAGATTAGGTTTAGGTCTAGGGCTAGTGTTAGGGTTAGGTTTAAGTATAAGGTTACCAGTAGAGCTAGTGTTAGGGTTCAGTTTAGGGTTAGGTTTAGATTTTAGACCTAAGATTAGTATTGGGGTCAGAATAATGGTCAGAGATAGGGTTAAGGTTTGGGTTATGGTTAGATCTAGAATGAAGGCTAGGGTTAGGACTAGTTATAAAGTTAGGTTTTGCTTAGGCCAAGGATTAGTGCTAAGAATAAGGTTAGCATTAGGGTGAGGGTTTGCCTTAGGGTAAGGGATAGGGTTAGAGCTAGGGTTAGGACTAGGGTTACAGTTAGTTTTAGGGTTAAAGCTCGTGTTAGGGATTGGATTAGGGCTAGTTTTGTATTAGGGTTAGGGCTAGTATTATGGCTATGGGTATTGTAAAAAATAGGGTTACAATTAAAGTTAGTTTTAGGGTTAAGTTTAGGGCTAGGTCTAGTGTTAGGGTAATGTTTAAGACTATAGTGATGTTTAGAGCTAGGTTTAGTGTTTGGATATGTGTCAGGGTCATGGTTTGATTTAGGGTTAGGGTTAGGTTTCAAATTAGAGCTAGGGTTAGGGTTGGTGTAGGATTAGGGTTTGGTCTAGGGTAAGGGTTAGTGTTAGGGGTATGGCTCAGTTTTGTTTTAGGGCTAGGGCTAGGGTTAGGGCTAATTTTAGTTTTAGCATTAGGGTTAGAGCTAGTTTCAGGGTTAGGCTGAGGCATCAGTTTAGGGTTAGTTTTAGATATAGGTTTCGATCTACAGTTCGTGCTATGGCTAAGGATAGTGTAAGGGTTATGACTAGAGTTAGGGCTTTGTTTAGGTTTAAGGTAAGGGGTAGGGTTAGAAGTAGGGATAGGTCTTGTGTGGAAATTATAGTTAGTCTTAATTCTAGGGTTAGGGTTAGGGTTAGGAATAGGTCTATGTTAGGTCTGGTATTAGGGCTAGGTTTAATGATAGGGTTAGGGCTAGCGTTAGGATTATGATTAGGGCTAGGGCCAGCTTTAGGGTTAGGGTAAGTGTTAGGGTTTAAGCTATGGTTAGGGCTAGGGGGAGTGTTAGGTTTAGTGTTAGGTCTAGGTTAGGGTTATAATTATGGGTATGGTTAGCATTGGGTTTAGGGCTAGAGTTTTCATTAGGGTTAGGGTTAGTTTTAGAATAATGTTGGTTAGTCTTAGGCCAAGGTTAGGGGTGGAGTTAGGGTTAGGGCTAAATTAGGGCTAGAATTACTGCTAGGGTTGGTGTTAAGGTTAGGCCTATGTTTAGGGCTAGAGATATGGTTAGTGTTAGGGTTAGGGTTAGTGATAGGGTTAGGGGAAAGAATGGGGTTATACCTAAGTTCAGGTCTATGGCGAGGGTTAAAGTTAGAAATAGGGCTAGAGTTAGGGTTTGGGTTAGGATTAAGGCTAGGTAAAGGCCTAAGGTGAGGATTAGTGTTTGTGTTAGGGTTAGGGCTAGGATTAGGGCTGGGGCTAATGTCAGGTCTGGGTTTATGGTTATGGTTAGTTTTAGGGTTAGGTTATGGCTAGGTCTAGTGTAAGGGTTAGGTTTAGGTTAAGGGTCAGGTTAAAGCTAGGTGTATTATTAGGGTCAGGGTACAAGTAGGGTTTGGTTTAGGTTAAGATTTAGGCTTAAGGCTTGAATTAGTGTTAAGGATAGTGTTAGGGTTTGGGTTAGGGTAATGGATAGGTTTAGGTTCAGGGTTCAGGTTAGGTTTATCATAATGAATAAAGTTAGTGTTAGCAATAGTGTTAGCTTTAGGCCTAGGGTTAGCATTTGGGTTAGGCTTATATTTAGGGTAATGGATAGGGTTAGAGCTAAGTTTAGGGCTAGGTTTAAGGTTAGATTTAGGAGTAGGATTAGGGTTAGGCCTAGGCTTCGTGTCAGGGTTAGGTTTGGGGTAAGTGTTAGCGTTTGAGCTAGGATTAGGGCTAGCTTGAGGGTTAGGGTTAGAGTCAGGTGTAATGTTAGGGTTAGGGTTAGGGTTATGTTTAGATTAAGGTTAGAGTTTGAGATAGAATTAGGGTTAGGGCGAGGGTTATGGTTAGGGTTAGGTCTAGGCTTCTTGTTAGGGTTACAATAAGGCTAGGTTTAGGGGTAGGATAAGGGCTACATTTTTGTGAAGCTTATGGCTATCATTAGGGCTATGGGTAATGTAAGAGCTAGGGATATGGGTATGGCTAGTTTTAGGCTTAGGGTTATGGATAAGTCTAGTGTTCTAGTTAGGTTTCGGGTTAGTATAAGATATAAAGCTAGGGTTTGTTTTAGGCTAACATTCATTGTTCAGGTTAGGGAGGGATAGGTTTAGGGTGAGGGCCAGATTTAGGACTAGCATTGGGTCTAGGCATACAGTTAGTCTTTATGTTAGGTTAACGGTTATTGTTAGAGCTAGTGCTAGGTTTTTGCTTAGGGCTAAGGCTAGATTTATGACTGTATTTAGGATTAGTTTTGATCTAGTGCTAGTGTTACAGTTAGGTTTAGGTATAGGTTTACCAGTACATGTAGGGGTAGGGTTTGCTTTAGGGTAAGTATCAGGTTTAGACCTAGGGTTAGTGTTAGGGTCAGAATAAGTTTCAGGGTTAGAGTAAGGGTTAGAGCTTGAATGAGGGCTAGGGTTAGGACTAGTAATAGAGATAGGGTTTAAATTAGGCTTAGGATTATGTTTAGGACTAGGGTAGCATTAGCATGAGGGTTTGGCTTAGGGAAAGGGATAGGGTTAGAGGTAGAGTTAGGGTTGGGGTAGGGTTAGAGTTAGGTTTAGGTTTATACCTAGGTTTAGGCCTCAGAATAGGGCAAGGATTTGTGTTAACATTGGGGCTACAGCTAATGAAAGAATTAGGATTCTGATTAGGGCTAGTTCTAGGGTTAGCTTTAGGAGCTAGGGTCATTGTTAGGGTGCGAGTAAGGGTCAGGGTTTCTTCTAGGGTTAGGGTTAGGACTCAAAATAGGGCTATGTTTAGGGCTAGGTGTAGGGTTAGCTTTTGGTTTAGATTAAGGGTCAGGGTTAGTGTTATAGCTCGATTTTGTTTTAGGGCTAGGATACTGTTAGGGCTAGTTTTCCAATTAGCATTAGGGTTAGGGCTAGTGTTAGAGTGAGCTTTAGGCTTAAGGTTAGGGTTAGATCCAGGTTCAGGGCTAGTGTGAAGGTTAGGGCTAGGGTTGGGGCTAGGGATAGGGATAGGTTTTGGGTTATGGAAACGGATAGGTTTAGAACTAGAGATAGGGCTAGGGCGAGAGAGTTAGTCTTAGGTCTAGGGATTGTGTTAGGTTTAGGGTTAGGGCTAAATTAGGACTAGATTAGATATATGGTTAGTTGTAGGCTTAGGCCTAGGTTTAGGGCTAGGGTTAGGGTTAGCATTAGGGTTAGGGTAAGGTATGATGTTACAGCTATATTTAGGGCTAGGGCAAAGCATAAAATCAGAGTTAGGGTGAGGGTTAATATTAGGGTAAGGCTTAAGGCTAGGCTTAGGTATACGTCTAGGGCTAGGATTTGGGTAAGTGTTAGGGCTAGGATTGGGATAGGGCTAATGTCCGGTCTAGGGTTACGGTTAGGGATAGTTCTCGGCTAAGGATTATGGTCAGGTATATTGTAAGTATTAGATTGAAGGTTAGGGTCAGGTTTACAGCTAGTGGTATTATTAAGGTCAGAGTCAGGGTTAGGGTATATATTAGGTTAAGGATTAGGCTTAGGGCTCAAATTAGCATTAGGGTTAGGGTAATGGATATGGTTAAGTTTAGGGTTAAGGTTAGATTTAGAATAAAGGACAGGTTTAGGGTTAGGGATAAGGTTAAGTTTAGGCCTAGGGATAGAATTCAGTTAGAGTTATGGTTAGGATAATAGATTGGATTAGAGCTATAGTTAGGACTTGGGTTATGTTTAGGTTAGAGCCATGGTTAGTGTTAGGTCTAGGGTTAGAATTTGGTTATGGTTATGGTTAGTGTAATGGATAAGATTAGAGCTAGGTATAGGGCTAGGATTATGGTGAGGATTAGGGCTATTGTTTGGGTTTAGATTTCGGGTTGGGACAAGGTTTAGGTTTATTGTTAGGTTTAGGTTAAGTATTAGGCCTAGGGTTACAGTTATGGCTAGGTTTAAATCTAGAGTTAGGGCTCTGATTAGGTCTAGGTATTGAGTTAGGTTAGGGCTATTTAGGACTAGGGTAATGTTAGAAATATGGTTATAATTAGGGCTAGTGTTTAGTTTAGCATTATGTCTAAATCTAGGGTGTAGATTAGGTTTAGGTTTAGGGTGATGATTAGAGATAGGGTTGGTGTTACCATCAGAGTCAGGTTCACTGTTTCTGATCAGAGTTAGAGATAGACTCGAAAAAGGACTAGGGTTAAGGCTAGGTGTAGGATTAGGGTTTGTGTAAGGGTTAGGGTAAGAATTAGGGATAGGTCTAATGTCAAGTCTAGGATCATGGTTTGGTTAGGGTTAGAGTTAGGGCTTTGTCACAGTTTTGTTTTACAGCTAAGGCTACTTTTATGATTAGTGAAAGCTTTAGTGGTAGTGTTATGGTGAGGTTTGGACTTAGATTTATTTTTATGGTTAGATCTATGTTTAGGGCTATGGCTATGTTTAGGGCTAAGGTTAGGGCTAGTGTTAGGGTCATTAACGGATAGAGTTAGAACTAGAAATAGGGCTAGGGCGAGAGTTAGAGTTAGTCTTAGGGCTAGGGTTAGGGTTAGGTTTAGGGTTAGGGCTAAATTAGGGCTAGATTTAGGGCTAGAGTTAGTGTTAGGGTTAGGCCTAGGTTTAGGGTTAGGGTAAGGGCAAGGGATGGGGTTATAGCTAGGTTATAGGGCTAGGGCAAGGGTTAGAATTAGGATTAGAGCTAGGGTTAGGATTAAGGCTATGTTTAGTGCTAGGATGAGGATTTGTGTGAAGTCTAGGGCAAGGATTAGGGATAGGGCTAATGTCAGGTCTAGATTTAAAGTTAGTGTTAGTTTTAGGGTTAGGTTATGGCTAGATCTAGTGTAATAGTTAGGTGTAGGTAAGGGTCAGGTTTAAAGGTAGGTGTATTATCAGGGTCAGGGTCTGGGTAGGCTTTGGTTTAGGTTAAGTTCTAGGGTTAAAGATTGAATTAGCTTTAGGGTTAGGGTTATGGATAAGGTAATTGATAGGATTAGGTTTAGGGTTCAGGTTAGATTTAGAGTAATGTGTAGGGTTAGTATTAGCGATAGGATTAGTGTTACCCTAGGGTTAGCATATGAGTCAGGATCATCTTTAGGGTAATGGATAGTGTTAGAGCTAAGGTTAGGGCTTGGGATAAGGTTACTATTAGGGCTAGGGTTAGGGTTAGGCCTAAGGATAGTGTCAGAGATAGATTTAGGGTAAATATTAGCATTTGAGCTAGGGTTAGGTCTTGGGCGAGGATTAGGGTTAGAGTCAGAGCTAGGATTACTGTTAGGGTTATATTTAGGGTAAAGGTTAGAGTTTGAGCTAGGTTAAGGGCTAGGGCTAGTGTAGGAATAGGCTTAAGTCTAGGATTATGGGTTAGGGTTATGATTAGGGCTTGGTTTAGGGCTAGGATAAGGGTTAGGTTTTGTGTGAGGTTTAGGGCTAACATTAGGGCTATGGGAAATATAACAGCAAGGTATATGTTTATGGCTAGTTTTCGGGTCAGGGTTATGGATATGTCTAGTGTTAGGGTTAGAATTTGGGTTAGGATTAGATTTAGAGCAAGAGTTTGTTTAGGGTCAAGGGTCATTGTTCAGGATAGGGTTAGGTTTAGGGTGACTGCCAGAATTACGACTAGTGTTGCATCTAGAAATAGGGTTAGTCTTCAAGTTAGGTTAACGGTTATTGTTAGGGCTAGTGCTAGGTTTTTGTTTAGGGCTAGGGCTAGATTTATGACAATATTTATGATTAGGTTTCATCTAGTGCTAGTGTTACTGTTAGGTTTAAGTATAGGTTTACCGGTATGAGAAGTGTTAGGTTTCAGTTTAGTGTTAGAGTCAGGTTTAGACTTAGAGTTAGTGTTAGGGTTAGAATAAGGTTCAGGGTTATGGTTAGGTTTAGAGCTAGAATGAGGGCTAGAATAGGACTAGTAATAGAGTTAGGGTTTGGGGTAGTCAAAGGATTAATTTTTGGACTATGGTAGCATTAGGGATAGTGTTTGACTTAGGGAAAGGGATAGGGTTTAAGGTAGGGTTAGGGTTAGTGTTGGGTTTATGGCTAGGGTTAAGGTTAGGATTAGAGCTAAAATTGGGTTAGGTCTCAGATTCGGGCTAGGATTTGTGTTATCATTAGGGCTACGTCTAATGAAAGAACTAGGTTTCTGTTTATGGATAGTTCTAGAGTTAGTGTTAGGACAATGTTTAGAGCTGGGTTAGTGTTAGGGGCCGAGGTAGTGTCAGGGTTATTTCTAGGGTTAGGGTTAGGACTCAAATTAGAGCTAGGTTTAGGACTAGGTATAGCTTTAGTGTTTGGTTTAGGTTAAGGTTTAGGGTTATGGCTTGGTTTTGTTTTAGGTTTAG
>NW_026006561.1:146115-165903 GCF_001458135.2 Marmota marmota marmota
ATAGTGTTAGGGATAGTGGTAGGGTGAAGTTTAAGCTTCGATTTATTGTTATGGTTAGATCTAGGTTTAGGTCTATGGCTATGGTTAAGTGTAAAGTTAAGGCTAGTGTTAGGGTTATGGTAACTGATAGGGTTATAACTAGAAATAGGGCTAGGGCGAGAGTTTGTTTTAGTCTTTGGGCTAGGGGTAGGGGTAGATTTAGGGTTAGGGCTAAATTAGGGCTATGATTAGTGCTAGCATTAGTTTTAGGCCTAGGGTTAGGGTTAGTGTGTTAGGGTTAGGATTAGGTTTAGGGGAAGGAATTGGGTTATAGCTAGGTTTAGGGTTAGGGTGAGGGTTAGAATTAGGGTTAAGACTAAGGTTAGGTTTTGGGTTAGGATTAAGCCTAGGTTTAGGGTTTAGCTGAGGGTTTGTGTTAGGGATAGGGCTTCGATTAAGGCTAGGGCTAATGTCAGGTCTAGGTTCATGGTTAGTATTAGCTTTAGTGTTTGGTTATGGCTATGTCTAATATAAGGGTTTCGTTTAGGGTAGGGGTCAGTTTTAGAGCTAGGTGTATTATTAGGGTCAATTCTGGGTAAGGTTTGGTTTAGGTTAAGATTTAGGGTTAATGCTTGAATTAGCAGTGGGTTAGGGTTAGGGTTAGGGTAATGGATAGAATTAGGTTTATGATTCTGGTTAGGTTTAGAGTAATGGATAGGGTTAGTGTTAGTGATAGGGTTATCGTTAGGCCTAGGGGTATCATTTGGATTAGGCTTATCTTTAGGGTAATGGATAGGGTTAGAGCTAAGGTTAGGGCTAGGCTTAAGGTTAGGTGTAGGGTTAGGTTTAGGGTTAGGTATAGGTTTAATGTTAGGTTTAGGATTAAGGTAAGTGTAGGCATTTGAGCTAGGGTTAGGCCTAGGGCAAGATTTAGGTTTTGAGTCAGGGCTAGGGTTAGGTTTAGGGTTAGGGTTATGTTTAGACTAAGGATTAGAGTTTTAGCTAGGGTTAGGGTTAGGGCAAGCATTAGCATTAGGGTTAGGTCTAAGGTTATGGTTAGGGTTATGATTAGGGCTAGGTTTAGGTCTTGGATAAGGGCTAAGTTTTGTGTGATGTTTAGGGCTAATGTTAGGGCAATGGGTAATTTAAGAGCTAAGGATATGGTAATGGCTAGTGTTAGGGTCAAGATTATGGATAAGTCTAGTGTTAGGTTTAGGTTTTGGTTTAGGATAAGGTTTAGAGCTAGGGCTTCTATTAGATTAAGGGTCATTGTTGGTTTAGGGTTAGTTTTATGGTTAGGGCCACAATTAGGGATAGCGTTTTGTCTAGTCATAGGTTTATTCTTTATATTAGGTTAAGGGTTATTGTTAGGGCTAGTGCTAGGTTTTTGTTTAGGGCTAAGGCTAGATTTATGACTCTATTAAGGATTATGTTTGGTCTAGTGCTAGAGTTAACGTTAGGTTTAAGTATAGGTTTACCAGTAGGGGTAGTGTTAGGGTTCGGTTTAGGGTTAGGGTCAGGTTTAGATCTAGGTTTAGTGTTAGGGTCAGAATGAGGGTCATTGTTAGGATTAGGGTTAAAGGTAGAATTAGGGCTAGGTTTAGGACTAGTAATAGAGTTAGAGTTTGGGGTAGGCTAAGGATTAAGGTTAGGACTAGAGTAGCATTTGGGTGAGTGTTTGGCTTAGAGTAAGCAATGGGTAAGAGATACGGTTATGGTTAGGGTTAGAGTCAGGGCTCAGATTCGGGCTAGAATTTGCTATCATTAGTGCTATGGCTAATGAAAGAACTAATTTTCTGATTAGGGCTAGTTATAGGGTTAGCGTTCTGGCAATATTTAGAGCTAGGGGTACTGTTAGGGTCCAACTCAGGGTCAGGGTTATTCTATGGTTAGGGTTAGGACTCAAAATAGGGCTAAGTTTAGGGATAGGTGTAAGGTTAGTGTTTGGTTTAGGTTAAGGGTTAGGGTTAGGATTATGGTTCGGTTTTGTTTTAGGGCTAGAGTAGGGTTAGGGCTAGATTTCCAATTAGCATTATGTTTAGGGCTAGTGTTAGGGTGAGGTTTGGGCTTAAGTTTAGGGTTCCTTTTAGGTTAGGGTTAATGTTAGGGTAAGGGTTAGGATTAGTGTTAGGGTTAGGGTTAGTGTTTGTGTTAGAGTAAGGTTTAGGGTGAGTGTTAGGGGTAGTTTTAGGTTTAGGGTTAGGTTCAGTGTTAATGTTAGTGTTAGGTTTAGAGTTAGGGATAGTGTTAGGGTTAGGGATAGGATTGGGTTACTTTTAGGTTTACGGTTAGAATTGGGTTTAAGGTTAGTGTTATGGTTAGGGTTAGTGTTAGGGTTAGGGTTATGTTTATGGTTAAGGTTAGTTTGGGGTTATGGTTAGGATTCTGGTTAGGGTTATGGTTACTTTTAGAATTGGTGTTAGGTTTTGGGTTAGGGTTAGTGTTAAGTTTAGTGTTAGGGTAAGAATTATGGTTTGTGTTAGTGTAAGGGTTAGGTTTTGTGTTAAGATTAGAGTTAAAATTAGGGTTTTGGTTATGATTAGAAAGAGGGTTAGAGTGAGGCATGGGGTTAGGGTTAGGGAGAGTTTTAGGGTTATGGGTACTTTAGGTATAGTGTTAGGGTAAGGCTTAGGGTTAGTGTTAGTGTTAGGGTTCAAGTAAGGGTCAGGATTAGGGTTAGTGTTAGGTTTAGTGTTAGGCTTAGGGCTAGGGTTAGTGATAGGGTTAATGTTGGGGTTATGGTTAGTGTTAAGATTAGGGTTAGGATTAGGTTAGGCTTTGTGTTAGGTTACGGTAAGATTTAGGGTTAGAAAAGGGATAGGGTTAGGTTTCAGTTAGGGTTAGAGTTAGTGTTAGGTTCAGGGTTAGGGTTAGCGTTAGGGTTAGTTTTAGGGTTAGGGTTGGGGTTAGGGTTAGTGTTAGGGTTAGGGTTAGTTTTAGGGTTAGTGTTAGGGTTAGAGTAAGGGTTAGGTTTAGGTAAGTATTAAGACTAGGTTTAGGGTTATGGTTAGTGTTAGAGTTAGAATTAGGATTTGAGTTAGTGTTAGGGTTAGGGTTAGGATTTGTGTTAGGATTACAATTAGGATTATGATTAGGGTTATGGTTATGGATAGGATTAGCATTAGGGTTAGGGTTAGGGTTAGGTTAGGATTGGGCAGGGTTAAGATTAGTGTTAGGGTTCAGGTAAGTGTTAGAATTAGGGTAAATGTTAGAGTTAGGATTAGGTTTAGGGTTAGGTTAGGGTTAGTGTTAGCTTTATGTTTCGTGTTCGGCTTAAGGTTAGCAAAAGTGTTAGCTTTAGGTTTATGGCTAGGGTTACAGTTACGGATAGTGTTAGGGTTATACTTAGGTTTAGAGTTTGTTTTAGGATTAGGGTTAGGTTTAGGGATTGCTTTAGGTTTAGGGTTATGTTAAGAGATATTGTTACTGTTAGGTTTCGTTTAGGATTAGGGTTAGGGTTAAAGTTAGGATTAGTGTTAGTGTTAGCGTTAGTTTAGGGTTACAGTGAGGGTTTCTTTTAGGGTTAGGGTTAGGGTTATAGTAGGGTTTGTGTTAGGATTAGGTTTAGAATTACTGTTAGGATTAATGTTAGGGTTATGTTAGGGTAAAATTTAAGGTTAGGTTTAGGGTTTTGGTTAGAGATAGTGTTAGTGTTAGTGTTAGGATTACTGTCTAGGTTAGTGTAAGGTATAGTATTAGAGTTTGTGTAGGGGTTATGGTTAGGGTTATAGATAGGGTTATGATAAAGGTAAAGATTAGGGTTAGAGTAAGGTTGAGGTTTAGGGCTAGGGTTAGGGTTAGAGATAGTGTTAGGGTTAGTGTTAGGGTTAGGGTTAGGATTAGGATTAGTGTTAAGATTAGGGCTAGTGTTTGGGTTAAATTAGGGTTAGGGTGAGGGTTACGGTTCGTGTTAGGGTAAGGAATAAGTTTTGTGTTAGTTTTAGGTTTAGGTTTAGGGTAAGGGTTAGTGTTAGGGATAGGTTTATGGTTACATTTAGAGTTAGTGTTAGGGTTAGGTTTAGGGGTCATGTTAGTGTTAGGGTTAGGGTTAGAGTTAGGGTTAGTGTTATGGTTAGAGTTAGGGATAAGGTTAGGTTTAGTGTTTGGGTTAAGGTTAGAGTTAGGTATAGGGTTAGGGTTAGGGTTAGTGTTAGGATCTGAATAAGGGTTAGGGTGAGGCTTAGGGTTAGTATCAGGGTTAGGTTTAGATATAGGGTTAGGTTTAGGGTTGTTGTTAGGGTTAGGGTTAGAGTGGTTAAGATTAGTATTTGGTTTAGTGTTTGTGTTAGGGTTAGGGTTGGGGTAAGTGTTGCAATGAGGTTTAGTGTTAGAGTTCTGTTCGGGTTAGATTTAGGGATAGGGTTCCTTTTGGGGTTAGGGTTAGGGTTATTGTAAGTTTTATGGTGAGGGTTAGAGTTAGGGTTAACTTTAGTGTTAGTGTTAGGTTAGTGTTAGGGTTATGGTTACGGTTAGTGTTAGTGTTAGGTTTAAGGTAAAGGTTAGAGTTATGGTTATGGTTAGGGTTAGTGTTAGTGACAGGGTTACACTTAGGGTAATGGTTAGGGTTAGGGTTAGGTTTAGAGTTAGGCTTAGGGTTAGGGTTTAAGTTACTTTTAGGGTTAAGTTTAGTGTTAGTGTTAGTGTTAGGTTTAGTGTTAGTATTAGTCTTTGGGTTAAGTTTAGGTTTAGGTTTAGCTTTAGGTTTAGGCATGGTTTTCGGGTTAGAATTATGGTTAGTTTAATGGTTAGGGTTAGAGTTAAAATTAGGTTTAGGGGTAAGGGTATGGTTAGTGTTAGGGTTGCGGTTAGGGTTTGGGTTATTTTTAGGAATAAAATTTAAGTGTGGGTTAGTGTTAGGTTAGGGCTGAGACAGGGTTTGGTTAGGGTTAGTGTTATGGTAAGGGTTAGGGTAAGGGTTGGGGATAGGGTTGTGGTTAGCATTAGTTTAGGATTAGGGTTGGGGTTTGGGTAAGGGTTAGGGTTAGCATTAGGGTTTGGGATAGGGTTAGGTTTAGTTTTAGGGTTTTTGTTAGGGTTAGGGTAAGGGTTAGTGTTAGGATTAGTGTTAGGATTAGGGTTAGATTTAGATTTGTATTAGGGTTAGGGTTTTGGTTATGGTGAGGTTTAGGTTAAGTTTTATGGATAGGGTTAGGGTTATGGTTAGAGTTAGTGTTAGGGTTAGTGTTAGGATTAGGGTTAGGGTTAGTGTTATGTTAGGGTTAGGGTTAGGCTTAGGACTAGTGTTTGGGTAAGGATTAGATTTAGATTTAGGTTTAGTGTTAGGATTACTGTTAGTGTTAGTGTTAGGTTTAGGGTTAGGGTTAGGGTGAGGTTTAGGGTTAGGTTTGTGGTTAGTGTTACAATAAGCTTTAGGTTAAAGTTAGGATTTGGTTTAGATTTTGTGTTAGTGTTAGGGTTAGGTTTAGTGTTATTGTGAAATTTAATGTTAGGGTTAATTCAGGTGAGGGTTAGGTTTATTGTTCGTGTTAAGTTTAGGATTAGGGTTAGTGGTAGCTTTAGATTTAGTGTGAGGGTTAGAGTTAGAGTTAGTGTTAGTGTTAGGTTAGTGTTATGGTTAGGGTTAGGGTTAGTTTAGAGTAAAGGTTAGGGTTAGAATTTTGTTTAGTGTTAGGGTTAGTGCTATGGTTATGGTAAGGTTAGGGTTAGGGTTAAGGTTAGGGTTTGTGTTAGGGAGAGGGTTAGGGTGAAGGTTAGCTTTAGGTTTAGTTTATGTTTCGGTTTAGTGTTAGTGTTAGGGTTAGCTTTAGCGTTATTATTTGTGTTAGGGTTATATTTAGGTTTAGATATAGAGTTAGGGTTGGATTAGGGTTAGTGTTAGGATTAGTGTTAGGCTTAGGGTGAGGGTTAGAGTTAGGGTTTGTGTTAGTATAAAGTTTAGGGTTACTGTTAGGTTAGGGGTAGGGTTAGGGTTATGTTTAGATTAGGGTTAGGATTAGGGTAAGAGTTACAGTTAGGATTAGGTTTACGTTTAGTTTTAGGGTTAAGGTTAGTCTTAGGTTTAGGTTTAGCATTAGGGTTAGTGTTAGGGTAAGGGTTAGAGTGAGGGTTAGGCTTAGGCTTAGGTTTGATTTAGGGTTACCATTAGAATTAGGGTGAGTGTTAGGGTTAATGTTAAGGTTAGGGTTAGGTTTAAGGTTAGGTTTAGGATTAGGGTTCATGATAGGGTTAGGGTAGGGATAAGTGGTAGTGTTAAGATTTGGGTTAGGGTTTGTGTTATGGTTAGTGTTAGGTTTAGGTTTAGGGTTAGGGTTAGGTAAGGGTTAGGGCTAGGTTTAGGTTAGGGTTAAGGTTGTGGTTTGGGTTAGAGTTTGTATTAGGGTTAGGGTTTCTTTAGGCTTAAATTAGGGTTAGGGTTAGGGTTAGGGTAAGTGTTAGGTTTAGGGTTACAGTTAGGTTTCGGGTTAGGTTTATTGTTAGGTTTTTGGTAAGGTTTACAGTTAGTTTTATGGTTACGCTTAGTGTTATTTTTAGGGGTAGGTAGGGTTAATGTTTTGTTAGTCTTAGGTTTAGGATTAGGGCTAAGGTTAGGGATACTGTTAGGGATAGGGTTAGGCTTAAGTTTAAAATTACTGTTTGGGTTAGGGTTAGAGTCAGGTTTATGGTTAGTTTTATGGTTAGTGTTAGGTTAGTGTTATGTTTAGGATGAGATTTAGGGTTAGTGTTAGTGTTAGGGTTATGGTTAGTGTTAGAGTTAGTATTAAGGTTAAGGATAAGGTTAGTGTAGATTTAGGGTTAGGGTTAGGGTTAGTGTTAGGGTTAAACCAAAGTTTAGGTTTAGGGTTAGTGTTTGAGTTAGTGTTAGGGTTAGCATTAGGGTTTGTGTTAGGGTTAGGGTTAGGTTTAGGGTTATGGTAAGGTTTAAGTTTCGGTTTGGGTGTCTGGGTTACTTGTTAGTGTTAGGGTTAGTGTTAGAGTTAGGGTTAGTGTTAGGTTTAGAGTTAGGGTTTGTGTTAGTGTTAGTGTTATTGTTAGTGTTAGGGTAACAGTAAGGATTAGTGTTAGGTTTAGGGTTAGGCTTAGGGTTCGTGTTAGGTGTAGGGTTAGGTTTAGGGTTAGTTTTATGGTTAGGTTTAGAGTTAGGGTTAGGATTAGTGTTAGTGTTAGGTTTAGAATTAGAGTTAGTGTTAGGGTAAGGGTTAGGTTTTGTGTTTGGGTTAGTGTTAGGTTTAGTGTTAGGTTTGGTGTTAGGTTTAGGTTTCTATTTAGTGTTAGGGTTAGTGTTAGTGTTAGTATTAGCGTTTGGGTTAGGATTTGGGTTATTGTTACGGTTTGGGTTTCGGTTATGTTTATCGCTAGTTTTACAGTTAAGTGTAGGTATGTGGTTAGTGTTAGAGTTAGTGTTAGGGTTCAGGTTATGATTTTTGTTAGGGTTATGGTTTGTGTTAAGGTTAGGATTAGGGTTAGGGTTGGGGTTATGATTTGAGTGAGAGTTAGTCTTAGTGGTATGTTTAGGTTTAGGGTTCGTATTAGGGTTATGGTTAGGGTTAGTGTTAGGGTTATTTTTAGTGTTAGGATTTGGGTTTGTTTAGGTAAGTGTTAGTGTTAGGTTTAGGTAAAAGTTAGGGTTATGTTTTGGGTTAGGATTTTTGTTATGTATAGTATTAGGGTAAGGGTTTGTGCTAGATTTAGGACTAGGGTTAGGTTTTCTGTTAGGGTTACGGTTAGTTTTATGGTTAGGGTTATGGTTAGGGATAGGATTATGTTAGGGTTAGGGTTTGGGTTAGGGTTAGGTTATAGTAAGTGTTAGGGTTACGGTTCATGCTAGGGTTAAATGTAGGGTTAGTGTTAAGTTTATGTTAAGGATTAGGGTTAGGGTTAGTGTTATTGTTAGGGTTAAGTTTAGGGTTACATTTAGTTTTGGGGTTAGGTTTACATTTAGGTTTAGGTTTAGTGTTAGGGATAGGGTTAGGCTTAGTGTTAGGATTAGGTTTATGGTTAGGTTTAAGTTTAGGGTTAGGTTTAGGGTTATTTTTAATTTTATGTTTAAGGTTAGGGTTAGCATTAGGGTTAGAGTTAGGGTTAGGGTTAGGGATAGGTTTAGGGTTAGTGTTAGGGTTAGTGTTAGGTGTAGGGTTAGGTTTAGGGTTAATCTTCGTTTTACTGATAGGGTTAGGTTTAGGGTAAGGGTGAGGGTTAGGTTTAGGATTATGGTTAGATTTAGTGTTATGGTTATTGTTAGGGTTAGGGTTAAGATTAAGTTTAGTGTTAGGGTTTGATTTAGGGTTAGGGTTAGTGTTTGTGTTAGGGTTAGGCTTAGTGTTAGGGAAGAGTGAGGGTTAGGCATAGATAAGGGTCAGGATTATGGTTGGGTTAGTGTTTGTGTTAGGTTTACAGTTAATGTTAGTGTTAGTGTTAGGGTCAGGGTTAGGATTAGTGTTAGTGTTAAGGTTAGAATTAGGTTTAGGATTAATGTTAGGGTAAGGCCTGAGTTAGGGTTTGGGTTAGGGTCGGGCTTATTGGAATGGTTAGGTTTAGTGTTAGGGTTAGTGTTATGGTTATGGTTAGGGTTAATTTTTGTGTTTGGGATAGGGTAAGGTTTAGGTTTAGGGTAAGTGTTAGCATTAAGTTTAGTGTTAGGTTTAGGGTTATGTTAGGGTTAGGGTTTGGGTTTAGTTTACGGTTAGGTTTAGATTTAGTGTTAGGATTAGTGTTAGTGTTAGGGTTTGCATTAGGTTTAGTGTTAAGGTTAAGGTTAGATTTAGTGTTAGGGTTAGGTTTAGGGTTGGTATTATGGTTAGGGTTAGGGTTAGAGTAGGGTTAGGATTAGAGTTAGACTTAGGGTTATGTTTTGTCTTAAGGTTAGGGTTAGATTTAGTGTAATGGCTAGGGTAAGGGTTAACGTTAGAATTTGTGTTAGTGTTAGGGTCAGGGTAAGGATTAGGGTTAGGGATTGTGTTAGGTTTAGGAATAGGTATGGGTTAGTGTTAGGGTTAGGGTTATGTTTAGGGATAAGGTTAGTGTTAGGGTAAGGGTTACGGTTGAGGTTTGTGTTAGGGCATGGTTTAGGGTTAGGGTTAGGCTTTGGTAGGTTAGTTTTAGGGTTAGGTTTAGAATGTGAGTTAGGATTAGGGTTAGGGTTATTGTCGGTTTTAAATTTTGCATTAGGTTTAGGGTTAGGGTTAATGTTAGGGTTAGGGTTAGGCTTAGGGTTAATTTTAGGTTTAGGGTTAGGGTTAAGTTTAGTTTTAGAGTTATGGTTAATTTAAGGGTTAGGATTTGGATTAGAGTTAGTGTTAGGTTTAGAATATGGTTCATGTTAGGATTGTGGTTAGGATTACCTTAGGATTAGGATTAGTCTTAGTGTAAAATTTTGTGTTATGTTTAAGGTTAGGGTTAAAAGTAGGGTTAGAGTTAGGGTTAGATTTAGGGTTAGGGTTAAGTTTAGAGTTATAGTTAGAGTTAGGGTTAAGGTAAGGGTTAGTATTAGCCTTAGGGTTAGTGTTAGGTTTAGTGCTAGGTTTAGAATTAGGGTTCATGTTAAGCTTAGATTTAGGGTGAGTGTTAGGGTTAAGAATAGGGTTATGGTGAGGGTTAGGGTTAGGATTCAGTTTAGTGTTAGTGTTTGCTTTAGGGTTAGGGATAGGGTTAATTATAGTGTTAGCGTTAGGGATAGTTTTAGAATTAGTATTACGGTTATAGTTAGGTTTAGGGTTAGTGTTTGGTTAGGGTTAGGAATTGGATTAAAGTAACTGATAGGGTTAGGTTTAGTGTTAAGGTTAGTGTTAGGGTAAGGGTTAGGGTTAGGTTTAGGGTTAGGGTTAGCATTAGGGTTAGGATTAGGTTTTTAGTCAGGATTAGGGTTAGTGTTAGGGATAGGTTTAGGGTTAGAGTTAGGGTTATGTAAGGGTTAGGATTAAAGTTAGTGTTAAATTTTGTGTTAGGGTTAGTGTTAAAATTAAGTTTAGGGTGAGGGTTAGTGTTAGAATAATGATTAGGGTTACGGTTAGTGTTACTTTGGGGTTTGGGTTGGGTTAAGTGTAGGGTTACTGTTAGGGTTATGGTAAGGGTTGGGATTAGGGTTAGGGTTAGTGTTAGTGTTCAGATTATGCTTTGTGTTAGGGTTCGGGTTAGTGTTAGTGTTAGTGTTAGGTTTGTGTTAGGGTTAGGGTTTGGATTAAATATTGTGTTAGGGTTCAGAATAGGTTAGACTTTGGGTTAGAGTTAGGTTTAGAGTTAGTGTTAGGGTTAGGGTTAGTGTTTAGTTAGGGTTATGTTTCAGTTTATGGTTAGTCTAAGTGTTAGGGATATTTTTAGGGTTAGTGTTACGGTAAGGGTTAGGTTTAGGTTTAGTGTTAGGGTTAGTGTTAGGTTTAGGGTTAGGTTTGGGTTAGTGTTAGGGTTAGTGTTAGGGTTAGTGTTAGGGTTAGGGATAGTTAGGGTTAGGGTTAGAGTTTGTGTAAGGACTAGGGTTAGGGATAGTGTTAGAACTACAGTTAAGATTAGGTTTATATTTAGGGTTAGAATTAGAGTTAGGTTTAGTGGTAGGTTTATGATTAGTTTTAGATTTACAGTTAATGTTGTTTTAGGGGTAGAGTTAGGGTTAGTGTAAGGGTAAGGGTTATGGTTAGAGTTAGGGTTGTAGTTAGGTTTGCCGTTATGTTTAGGTTTAGAATTAGTGATAGGATTAGAATTGGAGTTAGGTTTATTTTTAGGGTAATGTATAGTATTAGGTTTAGTGTTACGGTCGGTGTTAGTGTTAGGGTTAGGTTTAGGGTTAGTGTTAGGTTTAGTGTTAGGGTTAGGGTTAGACTTAGGGATCGTGTTAGAGTTAGGGTTATGGTTTGCATTAGGTTTAGTGTTAGGGTTAGGTTAGGGTTAGGTTTAGGGTTGGGTTTTGGGTTAGGTTTAGGGCTAGTTAGGGTTAATTTTAAGCTTATGTTTAGGGATAAGTTTAAGGTTCATGGTAGGGTTAAGTTTAAGGTTAGGGTTAGTGTCAGGGTTAGAATTAGTGGTCGTGTTAGGGTTAGGGTTATGGTGAATTTTAGGGTTAGGGTTAGGTTGAGAGTAAAAGATAGGGATTGGTTTAGGTTTAGTGTTAGTGTTTGTGTTAGGGATAGGGTTAGGGCTTATTATACTGTTAGGGTTATGGATAGGTTTAGAGTTAGTTTTTGGGTTAGTGTTAGGTTTAGGGTTAGTGTTATGATTAGTATTAGGGTTGAGGTTAGTGTTAGGTTATGGGTTAACTTTAGTGACAGGGTTAGGTTTAGGGTTAAGGTTAGTTTTAGGGTAAGGGTTAGTGTTAGAGTTAGGGTTAGGGTTAGTTTAAGGTCTAGGTTTAGGGTTTGAGTTAGGATTAGGTTTAGGGTTATTTTTAGGGATAGGGTTACAGTTAGGATTAGGTTAGAGTTAATGTTAGTGTTAACTTTTGTGTTAGGGTTAGTGTTAGGATTAGGTGTATGGTTAGGTTTAAGTTTAGGGTTATGGTTAGGATTAGGGTCTGTGTTAGTTTTAGGGTTAGGGTTAATGTTAAGTTTAGGGTAAGTGTTAGGGTAATGTTAATTATATTTTTAGGGTTAGGCATAGGTTTAGAGTTAGTGTTAGGTTTAGGATTAGGGTTATGGTTAGATTTACGGTTAGGTGTATTGTTAGTGTTAGTGTTATGGTTTACCGTTAGTGTTAGGGTTAGAGTTAGGGTTATGGTTAGGGTTAGTGTTAGGGTAAGGGTTAAGTTTAGGGTTAGTGTTAGGGTTAGTATTAGGTTAGGGTTAGGGTTCGGGTTTGTTAGGTTTAGGATCAGGGTTAGGGTTAGGGTTTGTGTTAGTGTTACGGTTAGGGTTAGTGTTAGGGTTACAGATAAAATTAGGGTTATATTTATGGTTAGAATTAGGGTTAGGTTTAGTGTTAGGACTATGATTAGGTTTAGAGTTAGATTTAATGTTAATGTTAGTGTTAGGGGTAGAGATAGGGTTAGTGTTAGTGTTAGGGTTAGCGTTATGGTTAGGTTTAGGTTTAGTTTTAGATTTGGGATTATGTTTAGTGTTACGGTTAGTGTTAATTTAAAGGTTATGGTTAGGGGTAGAATTAGTAATAGGTTTAGTTTTGGGTTTAGTTTTATTGTTAGGGTTAGGGTTAGGTTTAGGTATAGTGTTAAGGTTAGTGTTAGTGTTAGGGTTAGTGTTAGTGTTATTGTTAGTGTTAGGGTTAGGTTTAGACTTCAGGTTCGTGTAATAGTTAGGGTTACTTTTTGGATTAGGGTTAGTGTTAGTGATAGGGTTAGGTTTCGGTTTCGGTTTAAGTTTAGGGTTATATTTAGAGTTAGGTTTAGGATTAGTTTTAGGATTAGGTTTAGGGTTAAGTTTAAGGTTCATTTAATGGTTAAGTTAAGGGTTAGGATTAGGGTTGGGGTTAGTGTAAGTTAAAGTTAGAATTACTATTCCTGTTAGTGTTAGGGTTACCGTGAGTGTTAGGGTTAGGATTAGGGTTAGGGATAGGTTAGGGTTAGGTTTAGTGTTAGTGTTTGGGCTAGGGTTTATTATACTGTTAGAGTTAGGCATAGGCTTACAGTTAGTGTTAGGCTTAGGTTAGGTTTCAGGTTAGTGTTATGATTAGTGTTAGGGTTAGGGTTAAGGTTAGTGATAGGGTTAGGTTTAGGAATAAGGTTAGTGTTAGGGTTAGGTTTAGGGTTAGGGTTAGGTTTAGTTTTACTGTTAGGGTTAGGTTTAGGGTTTGAGTTAGGATTAGGGTTAGGATTATTGTAAAGGTTAGGGTTACACTTAGTATTAGAATAGGATTATGGTTAATATTAGTGTCAGTTTTTGTGTTAGGGTTAGTGTTAGATTAGGTTTGGATTTAGGGTTAGTGTTAGAATTAGGGGTAGAGTTAGTGTTAGGATTAGATTTAGTGTTAGGGTTATGGTTAAGTTTAGGGTTAGTGTTGGGTTAAGGTAATAGTTACGATTAGGTTTAGGTTTAGTGATAGTGTTAGGGTAAGTTTTATGGTTAGTGTTAGTGTTAGGGTTACTTTTATGGTTAGTATTAGTGTTAGGGTTAGGTTTAGGGTGAGTATTAGCATTACGTTTAGATTTAGGGTTATGTTTGTGTTAGTGTTTGTGTTATGGTTAGGTTTAGGTTTAATTACAGTGTTAGGGTTAGTGATAGTTGTAGAGTTAGTGTTAGGGTTACAGTTAGGGTTAGTGTTAAAATAAGGGTTAGGTTTAGGTTTAGGTTTAGGATTACTGTTAATGTTAATGTTAGGGTTAGTGTTAGTTTTAGAGTTAGGGTTAGAATTAGGGTTAGCATTAGAGTTAGGTTTAGTATTAGGAATAAGTTTAGGGTTTGTGTTAGGTTTAAGTTTAAGGGTAGGGTTTTGTTAGTGTTAGGGTTAGGATTAGTGTTAAGGTTAGGATTAGTGTTAGGGTTACGAATAGGATTAGGGTTATATTTAGGGTTAGAATTAGGGTTAGGTTTAGTGTTAGGATTACGTTAAGGTTCAGAGTTAGAGTTAGTGTTAATGTTAGGGTAAGGGGTAGGATTAGGTTTAGTATTAGTGTTTAGGGTTTTGGTCATGGTTAGGATATGGATTAGGGTTATTGTTAGGGTTAGGGTTAGGGTTATGGTTACTATTAGTGTTTGGATTAAAATTAGATTTAGTGTTAAGTTTAGGGTTAGACTTAGGATTCGTGTTAGGGTTAGGGTTAGGTTTAGGATTAGGTTAGTGTTAGAGTTTTGCTTAGGATTAGTGTTAGGTTAAGGGCTAGAGTCAGTGTTAGTGCTAGGGTTAATGTTAGGGTTAGTGTTAGGGTTATGTTTAGGGTTAGTGTTAGGATTAGGTTTAGGGTTACAGTTAGGTTTTCTGTTAGGGTTAGGGTTAGAATTAGGGTTAGTGTTACTGTATGGTCACGGTTTTGATTATGGTTAGATTAAGGGTTAGGGTTAGTGTTAGGGTTAGGTTTAGGGTTAGGGTTACAGTTAGGGTTAGTGTTTGTTTTAGGGTTTGTGTTAGTGTTAATATTAGTGTTAGGGTTCCGGTTGGGATTAAGGTTCACATTAGCTTTAGGTTGGGGTTAGGGTTTTGATTAGTGTTAGAGTTAAGGTTAAGGTTCGGGATAGTGTTAGGTTTTAAGTAAGTGTTAGTGTTAGTGTTTTGGTTGTCTTAGGGTTAGGGTTACTTTTACGGTTAGCATTGGGTTTACGGTTAGTGTTAGGGTTAGTGTTATAATTAGTGTTAACTTTAGGGTTAGTGTTAGGGTTAGTGTTAGGGTTAGGGTTAGGGTTCGGATTAGTGTTAGGTTTAGGGTAATGGTTAGACTTAGTATTAGGGTAGGGGTTGGGAATTGCATTAGGTTTAGTGTTTGGTTAGGGTTAGGGTTATGATTACATTTAGGATTCGGTTTAGGTTTATGTTTAGCATTAGGTTAGGGTTAGAGGTAGGGTTAGGGTTTGTGTTATGGTTTGATTTAGGATTGGGGATAGGTTTAGTGTTAGTGTTATGATAAGGGTTAGTGTTAATGTTATGTTTTAGGGTTAGGGTTAAGGTAGGGTTAGAGTTAGGATAGGGTTAGTGTTAGTATTAAGTTAGGGTATTTTTATGATTATGGTTAAGGTTAGTATTAGGTTTAGTGTTAGGGTTATGCTTAGGGTTAGGTAACTGTTAGTGTAAAGGGTAGTGTTAGGGTTAGTATTAGGGTAGGGTTTGGGTTAGGGTTAAGGTTCAGGTTTGGTTTAGAGTTAGGGTTAGGGTTAGTTCTAGGGTTTGGGTTAGTTTTAAGGTTAATGTTAGTGTTAGGTTTAGCGTTAGAGTTAGGGTAAGAATTATGATTAGGTTTAGGGTTACGGTTTGAGTTAGGTTTAGAGTTAGGTTGAGGGATAGGGTTAGGTTTACGGTTAGTGTCAGGGTTAGTTTTTGGGTTTGTGTTAGGGTGAGGGTTAGGGTAAGTGTTAGGGTTAGCGTTAGGTTATGATTAGAGTTTGTGTTAGGTTTAGAATTAAGATTAGGGTTAGTTTTAGGGTTAGGGTTAAGGTTAGTTTTAGATTTAGTGTAGGGTTTGGGTTAGCTTTTTTGTTGGATTTAGGGTTAAGTTTAGGGTTTCGGTCATGGTTAGGATATGGATTAGGGTTAGGGTTAGGGTTAGGATTAGGGTTAGGGTTTGTGTTAGGGTTAGATTTAGGCTAAGGTTTAGGTTTAGGTTTAGAGTTAGTGTTAGGGTTAGGTTTAGGGTTAAGATAAGGTTAGTTTTAGGGTTAGGTTTAGGTTTAGATTTAGGTTAGTTTTAGGGTTAAGAATAGGTTACGGTTAGTGTTATGGTTAGGGTTAATGTTAGGGTTTGTGTTAGTATTAGTGTTAGGGTTAGGGTTAGGGTTTGTGTTAGGGTTAGGGTTACTATTATGGTTATGATCAGGGTTAGATTTAGGATAAGAATTAGGGTTAGGGTTAGGGTTAGTGTTAGGCTTTTGTTTAGAGTTAGGGTTATTGTTAGTGTTAAATTTAGTAATTGGGTTTGTGTTACAGTTTACGTTCCATTTTGGGATAGGGTTAGGGTTAGGAATAGGATTACGGTTAGGATTCACAATAAGGTTTGGTTTTGTCTATGGGTTAGTGGTAGGGTTAGGGTTAGATTAGGGTTAGGGTTAGGGTTAGGTTTTGTGTTAGATTTATATTTAGGTGTAGGGTTAATGTTAGGGTTAGTGTTTGGGTTAGGTTTAGAGTTAGGGTTAAGGTTAGTTTTAGAATTAGGGTTAGGGTTTGAGTTAGGGTTCGGTTAGGTTTAGGGTTAGGGTTAGATGAGGGTTAGGGTTACGATAGTGTTACATTAGAGTTAGTGTTAAAGTTAGTGTTCGGGGTAGGGATAGCGGTAGGGTTATATTTAATGTTAGGGTTAGGGTTACGGTTACGGTTCGCATTAGTGTTAGGGTTAGGTTTAGTGTTCGTGTTAGGGTAAGGATTAGAGTTAGGGTTAGTGTTAGTGTTAACTTTAGGTTTAGGGTTAAGGTTTAGTGTTAAGGTTTGTGTTTGTTTAGGTTTAGGGTTTGTGTTAGGGTTGGGGTTAGTGTTAGTGTTAGGGTTATGGTTAGTGTTAGGGTTAGGGTTAGGGTTTGTGTTAGGGTTAGGGTTAGGGTTAGGTTTACGGTTACAGTTAGGATTATTTTTATAGTTAGGTTTAGGGTTGGTGTTATGTTTAGTGTTAGGGTTTTGGTTAGGTTTAGTGTTAGGTTTAGGATTAGGGTTATGGTTAGAGTTAGTGTTAGGTTTAGGGTTAGGGGTAGCTTGAGGGTTAGAGTTTGGTTAAACTTAGGGTTGTTATTAGGGTTCGGTTTAAGGTTAAGTTTAGTATTTGTGTTAGGATTAGGTTAATGTTAAGTTTATGGTTAGTGAAAGGGTTACGATTACGGTTAGGGTTAGTGTTAGTATTAGAATTAGAGTTTGTGTTAGGGTTTGGATTAGGGTGTTAGTTGTAGGGTGAGGGTTAGGGTTAGGATTGTGTTAGGGTTACATTTAATTATACTTTTAATGTTAGGGCTAGGTTTAGAGTTAGTGTTAGTGTTAGGGTTATGGTTACAGTTACAGTTAGGAATGGGTTACATTTAAGGTTATAAGTAGGGGTCTGGTTAGGGTTAATGTTAGGTTTAGGGTTATGGTTAAGTTTAGGGTTAGTGTAAGGATTAGGGTTAGGGTTAGATTAGGGTTAGGTTTAGGGTTAGTGTTCTTGTTAGGGTTAGGAATAGTGTTAGGGTTAGTTTTAGGGTAAGGGTTAAGATTAGATTTAGGGTTAGGTTTAGGTTTAGAGTTAGGTTAGTTTTAGGGTTAAGAATAGGTTATGGTTAGTGTTATGGTTAGGATTAATGTTAGGGTTTGTGTTAGGATTAGTGTTAGGTTTAGGGTTAGGATTAGTGTTAGGTTTTTGGTTAGGTTGAGGGTTATTGTTAGGGTTAAAGTTAGGGTTTGGGTTTGTTTCAGGGTTCACGTTCGGTTTTGGGTTAGGGTTAGTGTTAGAAATAGGATTTCTTTTAGGATTAACAATAAGGTTTAGTGTTGCCTATGGGTTAGTGTTAGTGTTAGGGTTAGCTTAGGGTTAGGTTTAGGGTTTGGTTTTGTGTAAGGTTTATATTTATGTTTAAAGTTTTTGTAAGGGTAAGTGTTTGGATATGGTTTAGGTTTAGGGTTAAGTTGAGTTTTAGAATTAGGGTTAGGGTTTGGCTAGTGTTCTGTTAGGTTTAGGGTTAGGGTTAAATGAGAGTTTGGGTAAGCTTGGTGTTACATTAGAGTTAGTGTTCAAGTTAGTGTTAGAGGTAGGGTTAGGGGTAGGGTTATGCTTAATATTAAGGTTAGGGTTACGGTTACGGTTAGCGTTAGTGTTAGCGTTAGGTTTATTTTTTGTGTTAGGGTAAGAGTTAGGGTTAGGGTTAGTGTTAGTGTTAGATTTAGGTTTAGGCTTAAGTTTTAGGGTTAATATTTGTGTTTTTTAGGTTTAGGGTTTGTGTTAGGGTTGGGTTTATTGTTAGTGTTAGGGTTAGGGTTCGTGTTAGCTTTAGGTTTAGGGTTAGAGTTAGGGTTTGTGTTAGGTTTAGGGTTAGGTTTAGGTTTAGTGTTAGGTTTATGGTTAGGTTTAGTGTTAGGTTTAGGTTTAGGTTTAAGGTTAGTATTAGGTTTAGTTTAGGGTTAGGGTGAGGGTTAGAGTTAGGTTTAAGTTTAGGGTTAATATTACGGTTCCCTTAAGGTTAGGTTTAGGGTTTATGTTAGGATTAAGTTAATGTTAAGTTTAGGGTTAGTGTTAGGATTAAGATAAGTGTTACGATTAGGGTTTGGGTTAGTGTTAGTGTTAGAATTAGAGTTTGTGTTAGGGTTCGGTTTAGGGTGTTAGTTTTAGGGTTAGGGTTAGGGTTAGGTTTTTTTTAGGGTTAGGGTTAATTATACATTTAGGTTTAGGGTAGGTTTAGAGTTAGTGTTAGTGTTAGGGTTACAGTTACAGATACGGTTAGGATTACAGATACGGTTAGGATTGGCTTTAATTTTAGGGTTAGAAGTATGGGTAGGTTAGGGTTAATGTTAGGGTTATGGTTAGGGTTACATTTAGGGTTAGTGTTAGGATTAGGGTTAGGTTTAGATTATGGTTAGTTTTAGGGTTAGTGTTCATTTTAGGGTTAGGGTTAATGTTAGGGTTAGGTTTTGTATTAGCGATAGCGTTAGGTTTAGGGTTACAGATAGGTTTAGGTGTAGGGTTAGGGTTAGGGTTAGTGTTAGTGCTATGATTATGGTTATGTTTAGGGAAGGAATAGTGTTAATGTTAGGGTTATGGTTAGGGTTAGTGTTAGGGTTAGTGTTAGTGTTAGGGTTATGGTTCATGTTATGTTAAGGTTGGATTAAATGTAGTTTAGTGTTAGGGATTGTGTTTCGGTAAGGTTAGGATTAGTGTTATGGTTAGAGTTGCCTTTTGGGTTAGGTTAGTGTTTGGGTTAGTTTTAGATTTAGGTTTAGTTTTTGATTAAGGTTAGTGTAAGTTTTAAGTTACAGTTAGGGTTAGTGTTAGCGTTAGGGCTATAGTTCAGGTTATTGTTAGGGTTAGGTTGAGGGTTAGGGTTAGGTTAGGATTAGGTTTAATATTAGTGTCAGGGTTAGTCTTAGGGTTAGGTTTGGGATATGGTTAGGGTTAGGGATTTTTTTTCCTTGCTTCTGGTTAGGGCTACTGCAAGAGGGAACAAAGGTTGCAGTGCACACTGAGAACTAATTCAGTGTTTCAAGTTTCAACCATTTAGCAAAAATCGTGTTTGAATTATAATTGCAACTGCATGTGTCCTTATAGGGGGAAACAAAAAAATTAAAAATTCAAAGTGTTCCTTCAAATGAACACTTCAATGTAGAAGAACGCAAATTGAAGGGGCAAGTGCGTCCTGAGTACTGATCATTTCTGCCATGTATCAACTAGATCCGCTGAACAAAGTTGCACTTGTCCAGTTGCACATGGCCCCCCAAAGTTTGTTCTACTAGTTTGAAGTGTTCATATTTTTTAACCCCATCTTGTTTATACATTGATACATTCCAGGTATCATCTTACTCCAGCTGCACGTGGCTCTGCCAATTTCGTACTTCTAGGTTTAAGCGTTCATTTGCACGAACAATTTAAATTTTTAGGTTTCACTTCGTTTTCTCCTATAGGGAGAGATGCAGTTAAAATCAAGCACGGTTTGTGCTAGCCACTTGAAAATTTAGAAACTAAATTAGTTCTAAGAGCGCTCTCTATGCTTTGTTCCCTCTTGAGGTAGCCCGAAGGAGAGGCAGGTAGAAACAATTTCATTTGAAAGCATTTGCCAAGCTTCCACAGAACTTTGAATTTCCTGAAAACCCAGCAAAGATTTTTTCACCCATTTTGGGTGATACTTGGTGGTAAAGATCAGTACCTCAGTCGCACTTGCCCCCCCCACCCAAATTTCCTTCTTATAGGTCAAGCGTTCCTTTGAAGGAACAGTTTGAATTTTTGGGTTTCACTTTGTTTTCTCCAATATGGACAGGTGCAGTTGAAACTGTAAATCAAACATGGTTAGTGCAAGCTCTTTAAACCTTGGCACACTCCATTAGTTCTTAGTGCTCTCTCTATGCTTTGTTCTCTATTGAAGAAGCCCTAAGCAGAGGCAAGTGAAAAACACTTTCATTTGAAAGCATTTGCCAAGCTTCCACAGAACTCTGAGTTTACTGAAATGTCACTAATATTTTTTCAACCAATTTTGTTGTTATGTTGCAGGAATCATCAGTACTCCAGCAATATTTGGCTTTCCAAATTTCCTTCTTCTAGGTTAAAGCGTTTGTTTTCAGGAACAGTTTGAATTTTTAGGTTTCACTTCGTTTTCTCCTATAGGG
>NW_026006561.1:166359-176916 GCF_001458135.2 Marmota marmota marmota
GGTTGGTTCCACAGTCTTGCTATTGTGAACTGTGCTGCTATGAACATCGATGTAGCAGTGTCCCTGTAGCATGCTCTTTTTAGGTCTTTAGGGAATAGACCAAGAAGGGGAATAGCTGGGTCAAATGGTGGCTCCATTCACAGCTTTCCAAGAAATCTCCATACTGCTTTCCAAATTGGCTGCACCAATCTGCAGTCCCACCAGCAATGTACAAGTGTACCCTTTTCCCCACATCCTCACCAGCACTTGTTGTTGTTTGACTTCATAATGGCTGCCAATCTTACTGGAGTGAGATGGTATCTTAGGGTGGTTTTGATTTGCATTTCTCTGACAGCTAGAGATGGTGAGCATTTTTTCATGTACTTGTTGATTGATTGTATGTCCTCCTCTGAGAAGTGTCTGTTCAGGTCCTTGGCCCATTTGTTGATTGGGTTGTTTGTTCTCTTATTGTCTAATTTTTTGAGTTCTTTGTATACTCTGGATATTAGGGCTCAAAGTTTTTTCTCAGCAAAAGAAACAATAAGAGAGGTAAATAGGGAGCCTACACCCTGGGAACAGTTTGATTTTTTAGGTTTCACTTCGTTTTCCCTTATAGGGAGAGATGCAATTGGAACTCTAAATCAAACATGGCTGGTGCTAACTGTTTGAAACTTGACAAACTGAATTAGTTCTCAGTGTGCTCTCTATGCTTTGTTCCCTCTTTAAATAGCCCGAAGGAGAGGCAGGGAAAAAACACTTTCATTTGAAAGCGTTTGCCAATATTCCACAGAATGCGGAGGTTCCTGAAATCCCAGCAAATATTTTTTCTGACCGATCTTGTTGATACTTTCCAGGAATCATCTGTACTCCAGCCACACCTGGCTCCCCAGATTTCATACTTCTAGGTTAAATCGTTCGTTTGCAAGAACACTTTGAATTCTTAGGTTTCACTTTGTTTTCCCCTATAGGTATACTCCCAGTTGGAACTCTAAATGAAACACAGTTTCAGCTAGCTGCTTGAAATTTGATCCACTCAATTAGTTCTCTGTTGCCTCTCTATGCTTTCTTCCCTCTTTCAGTAGCCCTATGCAGAGGTAAGGAAATCACACTTTCATTTGAAAGCGTTTGCCAAGCTTCCCTAGAACTCCAAGTTTCCTGAAATTCCAGCAATAATTTTTTCACCTGATCTGGATGATACTTGGTGGTGAAGATCAGTACCTCAGTCACACTTGGCCCCCCAAATTTCCTTCCTCTAGGTTGAAGCGTTGCTTTGAAGGAAAAGTTTGAATTTTTGGGTTTCACTTTGTTTTTTCCTATACAGACAGATGCAGTTGCAAATCTAAATCAAACAAGATTTGTGCTAGGTATTTAAACCTTGGCACACTCCATTAGTTCTCAATGCTCTCTCTATGCTTTGTTTCCTCTTGCAGAAGTCCTAAGCAGAGGCAACCGAAAAACACTTTCATTTGAAAGCATTTGCCAATCTTCCACAGAACTCCGAGTTTACTGAAATCAAAGCAAATATTTTTTCACCCATTCTTTTTCATACTTGGTGGTAATGATGGGTACTCCAGTCACGCTTGCCCCCCCAAATTTTGTTCTTCTAGGTGAAGTGTTCATTTGGAGGAACACTTTGAAATTTTCGGTTTCACTTTGTTTTTCCCTATAGGGATAGATGCAGTTGGAACTCTAAATCAAACAGGGTTTCTTCTAGCTGCTTAAAATTTGACACATTAAATTAATTCTCAGTGCACTCTCTATGCTTTGTTCCTTCTTGCAATAGTCCTAAGCAGAGGCACGGAAAAATCACTTTCATTTGAAAGAATTTTCTGAGCTTCCCTAGAACTCTGAGTTTACTGAAATCTCACCTTTTTTTTTTTTATCCTGATCTTGTTGATATGTTGCAGGAAACATCAGTACTCACAGTATACTCGTAATTGGCCTCTAAATCACACAAGGTTTGTGCTAGCTGCTTGAAACTTGACACACGCAATTATTTCTTAGTGTGATCTCTATGCTTTGTTCCCTCGTGTAGAAGCCCTAAGCAGAGGCACTTGTCAGTGGAGGAAAATCATTTTCATTTGAAAGTGTTTGCCAAGCTTCCACAATACTCCAAGTTTACTGAAATCCCAGCAAATATTTTTTTCACCCAATCTTCTTGATATTTGTCAGAAATGATTGGTACTCCAGTCACATTTGGCCCCACAAATTTCGTTCTTCTTGGTTGAAGCGTTCGTTTGCAGGAACACTTTGAATTTTTAGGTTTCAATTCCTTTTTCCCCTATAGGTATACTCCCAGTTGGAACTTTAAATCAAACACGGTTTGTGCTAGCTGCTTGAAACTAGACACACTCAATTTGTTCTCAATGCACTCTTTATGCTTTTTTTCCCTCTTGATGTAGCCCAAAGGAGAGGCAGGGAAAAAACAATTTCATTTGAAAGCATTCGCCAAGCTTGAACAGAACTCTGAGTTTACTGAAATCTCAGCAAATATTTTTTCAACCAAACTTGTTGATACGTTGCAGGTATCATCAGTACTCCAGCCACACATTTCTCCTCAAATTTTGTACTTCTAGGTTAAAGCGTTCATTTGCAGGAACAGTTTGAATTTTTCGGTTTCACTTCTTTTTTCCCTATTGGTGTACTCCCAGTTGGAACTCTAAATCAAACACGGTTTCTGCTAGCTGCTTGAAACTTGACACACTCAATTAGTTCTTAGTGTGATCTCTATGCTTTGTTCCCTCTTGAAGTAGCCCTAAGCAGAGGCACTTGTCAGTGAAGTGAAAATCACTTTCACTTGAAAGCGGTTGCCAAGCTTCCACAGAATTCCGAGTTTACTGCAATACCAGCAAATATTTTTTTCACCCCATCTTGTTGATATTGGTGGTAATGATCGGTACTCCAGTTGCACTTGGACCCCCAAATTTTGTTCTTCTAGATTGAAACATTCATTTGCAGGAACACTTTGGAATTTTAGGTTTCACATCATTTTCCCCTATAGGGATAGATGCAGGTGGAAATCTAAATCAAACATGGTTTCTGCTAGCTGTTTGAAATTTGACATACTAAATTAGTTCTCAGTGCGATCTCTATTCTTTGTTTCCTCGTGCAGTATCCCTAAGCAGAGGCAAGGAAAAATCACTTTCATTTGAAAGCGTTTGCCAAGCTTCCCCAGAACTCCAAGTTTACTGAAATCTCAGCAAATATTTTTTACATCCCATCTTGTTGATATGTTGCAGGAATCAACAGTACTCCAGCCGCACATGGCTCACCAAATTTTGTACTTCTAGGTTAAAGTGTTCCTTTTCAGGAACACTTTGAATTTTTAGGTTTCACTTTGTTTTCCTCTATAGGTGTACTCCCAGTTGGAACTCTAAATCTAACATGGTTTGTGCTAGCTGCTTGAAACGTGACACACTCAATTAGTTCTCAGTGCAATCTCTATGCTTTGTTCCCTCTTGAAGTAATCCTAAGCAGAGGCACGTGTCAGTGAACGAAAAATCACTTTCATTTGAAAGTGTTTGCCAAGCTTCCACAGAACTCCGAGATTACTTAAATCCCAGCAAATATTTTTTCAACCAATATTGATGATTCATGGAGGTAATGATCGGTACTCCAGTTTCACTTGGCCCACCAAATTTCGGTCTCCTTGGTTGAAGCGTTCATTTGCAGGAACACTTTGACATTTTAGGTTTCATTTGTTAGTGTTAGGGTTATGGTTAAGCCTAGGGTTATGTTTAGGTTTAGGGTAAGTGTTATGGTTTGAGGTAGATTGAGGGCTAGTGTGAGGGTTAGGGTTAGAGCAGGTTTAGGGTAAATGTTAGGGTCAGGGCTACGTTTTGCATTAGGGTTACTGTTAGAGTTATGGTAATGGATATAATTAGAGCTGGGGTTTGGGCAATGGTTACAGTTAAAATTAGGTATATGTTAGGGTTAGGGATAGGGCTATGTTAATGTTTAGGGTCAGTATTAGGGCTCAGTTTGGAGGTAGTGTTAGGGTTCAAGTTATTTTATTCATATTTCTTTGATACAATTCAGGAATCATCTTTAACTAACCTTACTCTGTTTGCCAGATTTAGGACTTTTGGTTCTATTGTTTGATGTCAGGAACAGTTACTATTTTCATTTTACTTCATTTTGACCTATACAAGGAAATGGAAATAGACCTGGAAATCAAACAGGGTTTATGCTAGCTGCTTGAAACTGTACACTCACATTCAATTCTTTGTGGGGACACTCTGATATGTTCCTTGTAAGTGTAGGCATAAGCTGAAGCATGCAAAAACAACTTTATCTGAGAGCTCTTTAGAAGAAAGCAGGGAATATGTATGCACTGAAATTCCTCCCATAATTATTTGGTCAGATTTGTTTGGTATTGCATAGGATTTATTATTTAGCTTGCCCAAGAAAGCACTCCAAGTGTGGGACTTCTAGGATCAATGGTTCTCTAATCAGGTTAGTGTTAGTGTTAGGTTTAGGGTTAGAGATAGGGTTAAATGTAGTGTTAGTGTGAGAGTTAGTTTTATTCAAATTTCTTTGATACTTGGAAGGAGTCATCTTTTACCTAGCCTTAATATTCTCCCTAGGTTTGGGCCTTCTCATTTCAATGGTTCACTATCATGAGCACTCTATATTTGAAGGTTTCACTTCATATTGACCTATATACATAAATAAAAATGGAGGTTGAAGTAAAACTGGGTTGGTGCTAGCTGCTTGAAACTTCAAACACTGAATCAGTTCTCTGTTGGAACTCTCTGATTTGTTCCTTGTGAAAGTAACCCTAAGATGAAGATGGCAAAAACAAATTTATCCAAGAGCCCATTAGCAGAAAACAGAGAAATAAGCAAAACTGAAATACCACCCCAATGTTTTGGTGTTATTTCTTTGATATTGCATAGGATTCATCTGATAGCTTAGCCCACTATGCTTCCCATGTTTGGGACTTCTAGGATCAACAGTTTTTCAAACAGGTTAGGATTTATGTTAAGGTTAGTTTTGGGGATAGTGTTAGAGATAGTATTAGGGTTAGAGTTAGTTTTGCTCAAATTTCTTTGATATTGGGCAGGATTCATTTTTCTCCTATCCTTACTATACTCCACATGTTTTGGCCCCCTAGGTTCAATGGTTCACTGGAAGGAACAGTTTCTATTTTAAAGTTTCAGTTCATTTGGTCCTATTCAGGTAAATGGAAATGGAGCTGGAAATCAATGAGCATTGGTGCTAGCTGCTTGAAACTTCACATTCCATCAATTCTCTGTGGGCAATCTCTTGTTTGTCCTTGTGACAGTAGGCCTAACTGAAACAGGTAAAAACAACTTCATGCAAGAGTCCTTTAGGAGATAACAGGGAAATATGCATTTACTGATATACTCCATCAACTATTTTGTCAGATTTCTTTGATACTGCACAGCATTCATCCCTTAGCTTGCCCTACTAGGCTGCCCAAGTTGGAACTTCTACGATCAAAGGTTCCATAAAAATTTAGGGTTAGGGGAAGAGCTAGGGTTAGAGCTAGTGTTAGGGTTAGAGTTAGTTTTATTCAAAATTCTTTGATACTTGGCAAGATTTATCTTTTAGCTAGATTTACTCTGTTCCACAGTTTTAGGCCTTCTCTGTTCACAGGCTCGCTGTCAGAAATATTTTGTGTTTTAATATCACTTTAATTTCACTTCATTTTGACCTATACGGGAAAGTTAATGGAGCTGAAAATCAAACAGGGTTTGTGCTAGCTGCTTGAAACTTCACACACTCAGTCAGTTCTCTGTGGGGAGTCTGGTATGTTCCTTGTGAAAGTAGACCTAAGCTTAAGCATGCAAAAACAACTTTATCTAAGAGCCATTTAGGAGAAAACAGGAAAATATGCATGTACTGAAATACCTCCCATAATTATTTAGTCAGATTTGTTTGATGTTGTGTAGGATTCATCACTTAGCTTGCCCCACAAGGCTCCCCAAGTGCTGGAAATCTAGGATCACTGGTTCTCTAATCACATTAGGGTTAGTGTTAGGTTTAGGGTTAGGGCTAGTTCTAGGGTTAGAGGTAATTTTAGTGTGAGAATTAGTTTTGTTCAAATCTTTCATATTGGGCAGGAGTCATCTTTAATCTAGCCTTAATATTCTCCCAAGGTATGCTCTTCTCAATGCAATGGTTCACTATCATGAACACTTTGTATTTTAAGGTTTCACTTCCTTTTGACACCTATGGGTAAATGGAAATGGAGGTGGAAATCAAACAGGCATCCTTTTTCCCCAAAGTAACCCTAAACCTAAAAACATAGACCTAATCCTAGGCCTAAGCCTAACACAAATACTAGACCTATTCCTAGCCCTAATTTATCCCTAACCCTAACCCTAGACCTCGCTGCAAGACTAACTCTAACTCTTGCCCTAGCCATATTTCCAGTACTAACACTCTTCTTTACCATAACCCGGACACTAGGCCTAACCTTAGCTCTAACCCTAGCCATAGCCCTAACCCTAGAATTAATTATAAATCTAAATCTACCCCTAAGCCTAAACTCACCCTATCACTAGCAATAACACTAACACTAATCATAAAACTACCCTTAACTTTAGCCTTAGCCCTAAGACAAAACCGAGCCACAGCACTAACCCTAACCCTTAACCTAAACCAAATCCTAACCCTATATCTAGCCCAAGCCTACACCTAATTCGAGTCCTATCCCTAACACTAAAATGAACTCTGACCCTGACTCTGACCCTAACACTCACCCTAGTTAAAAACATCTTCCTAAAACTAAACCTAAATTTAAAACTAGAATTAGCCCTAAATGTAACCCTAAAACTAGGCCTAATCGTAACCCTAGTTCTTATATTAGACATATCCCTAACAAGAACCCTAACATAACCCAAAACCAAGCCCTAATCAGAGACACAACCATAGGTTTAACCCTAATTCTAACCCTAAACCTAGCCCTAACACTTACCCTAAAACTAACCCTAATTTTAATCCTTGCACTAACCCTAAACCTAACCCTAACCCTAGCCAAAACCATAACCATAACCCTAGCCCTAACCCTAGCTCTAACCATATCCATTACCCTAACCCTAACCCTAACCCTAATCCTAACCATCAGCCTGACCCTAGAACTATTCCTAATCCTAACCTATCCATTACCCTAAACCTTACCTGAACCCTAACCCTTAATATATCATTACCCTAACTCTAACCTTAACCCTAATGCTAACTCAAGCCCTAATTCTAAACCTTAACCTAAACCAACCCTAATGCTGACCCTGACCGTAATAATACACCTCCCTCTAAACCTGACCCTAACCCTTATCCTAACCCTTACACTATACCTAGCCATAAAAGTATCCCCAAAATTATCCCTCACCATAACCCTATACCTGACATTAGCACTAGCCTAATGCTAGCCTAACCCTAATACAATCCCTAGCCCTAATCCTAGGCCTAACACTAGCTTTAATGCTAACCCTACACTTAACCCTAACCCTAACCCTAATTTTGCCTTCACCCTAGCCCTAAACCTAGCTGCAATATCATAACTTACCCTTTCCCTAACCCTACTCCTATCACTAGCTCTACCTCTATCACTAACTGTAAACTAAACCCTAACCCTAATGGTAACCCTAGAACTATTGCTAATCCTTAGGCTAATCAAAACCTACCCCTATAAATAGTGCTAACCCTAGCCCTCATTCTAGCTCTAACCCTATCACAAACAATACCCTAGCTCTTACCCTTATTCTGACCATAACACTAACCCTTGGTCTAAACCTGATGCTAACCCAAGACCAAAACCTAACACCAGTAAACTTATACCTAAACCTGGCCCTACTACTATCCCTATACCTAAACCTAATCCTAAATCTAGCCTTAACTCTAGCCCTAGACCTAAACAAAAACCTAGTGATAGCCCTAACAATAACCTTTAACCTAAGGCAAAGACTAACCCTACGCCTAGACATAAACCTAGTCCTAATTCTGGCACTGACCTCAACACTCACTCTAACCTGAACACTGACCTTGTATTTAACACTAAGCTAACTCTAAACCTGACCCTAACCAAAAACCTAAACCTAACACTTGACGTAGCCATAACCCTAACCCTACAACTAGCCCTAATAATAATCCTAGCTCTTACATTACCCATAAACCTAACCCTATGCCTTAACCTAACACAAACCTAGAGCAAATCCTATGCCTAAACCTAGCCCTAAGTATAACCCTAACCCTAACACTAGCCCTAATCCTAACCCTAAACCTAGCATTAGTCTTAAACCTTACTCAAAGCCTAAGTCTTACCTTAAATATACACTTAGATCTATACCTAACTCTAACCCTAACCCTAACCCTAAAATTAACCTTATCTTTAAAACTAGCTCTAAACATACACATTACCCTAACTCTAAACCTAGCCCTATTGATAACCCTAGCCATGACCCAAACCCTAACCCTAAACCTAACTGGAAACCTAACCCTAGACCTAACCCTAAACTTAACCCTCGCAATAACCCTACCCCTAGCTCAAACTGAATCATGTAAAATAAACCTAAACATAACCATAGCCTTCACACTAACCCTAAAACTAAATCTAACCCTAAACCTAAACCTAAAGCCACATTTAACCATATGCATTACCCTGACCTTTATCCTAAACCTAATGATAACCCTAGCCCTAACCAGAACCCTAACACTAAACCTATCATAGTCCTATCGCCAGAGCTACTGCTGAACCTAACCCTTGACCTAGAATTAGCCCTGTCTCTAGCTCAAAGCCTAAACCTTAACCTAAATATAACACTAGGCCAAACCCTAACCCAAATCCTAGCTCTAATCCTAACCATAACCATAGCCCAAAACCTAGCTCAAACTCTATCCATTACCCTAACCATAAGCCTAAACATAATACTAAAACTAGCCATAACTCTAACCCTAACTGTATCCCAAGACCTGATTCTCACCTGAAGTCTCAACGTAGCCCTAACACTAAATCCTTGACCCTTACCATTAACCTAATCCTAGATCAAACCTGAACCCTAACCCAAAACTAAACCTAGCCCTAATTCTAAGCTTAAACCTAGCCTTAACTCTAGTTCTAACCCCACCCATTACCCTAACCCTAACCATAAACTTCATGATAACCCTAGCCCTAACCCTAAACCTACTCTAACCCTAAACAAATACCTAAATCTAGACCTAACCATAAAGCTAACCCTTACTGTAGTCCTAACCCTAGCTCAAACCATAACAGTTATGCCAAACCTAACATTAACCTTGGTCCTAAACCTAAACTTAACCCTAACTCTAACTCGACATCTAACCCTGTCCACTACTCTTACTATAATGATAACCCTTGCCCTAATCCTAATAGTAACCCTAATTCTAGACCTAACTCTATACCTAACCCAATGCTTAGCACTAACCCTAGCTTAAACCCTAACTCATACCCTAAACCTAACCCTAGCCTAAACCCTAAAACTAACCATAACTCTAGCTCTAATACTAAACATAACCCTAGCCCTAAATCTAGCTCTACCTCTATCAATTACACTAATGATAACCATAAACCTAATGCTAACCCTAGGCCTAACTCTAAACCTATTCATTAACTTAAACATAACCTGAACCCTAAAACTAACCTGAAGCTTAAACCTAACCCTATATATTACCCTAAACCTAACTCTAAACTTAATGCTAATTTGAGACCTAAACCTAAACCTCAACTTAACCCATACCCAAAACCTGACAATGACCATTATAGTATCCCTAGCTCTAAAGCTGAACCTTACCCTAAAACTAACTGTGGCACTAGACCTAGCCATAAACCGTACCCTAAAACTATGCCTAAACATAACCCTAGACATGATATTAGCCCTATCCCTAATTATTGCCATAACCCTAACACAAAGTCAAGCCCTCATCCTACCCTAAAACTAGCCTGATCCTATCCTAAAACCTAACTCTAACCCTATCTCTAATTTTATCCCTCGCCCTAGTTCTTAACATTCCTATTACCCCAATCCCTTCTCCTAAATCTTACCCTAAATCTAACCCTAGACTTAATCTTTACACTAATCATAGACCTGTTCCTAGCCCTAATTCAGCCTTAACCCTAACCCTTACACTAAAACTAAGACTAAACTGTCACCATAGCCCTATTCCTACATCTAACTCTATCCCTTATGATAACCCTAACATTTGCTCTAACCTTAGCCCTAACACTATACCTAGACCTAACCCTATATCAAACCATAACTCTAAATCTAGTCCTAACCCTAAGCCTAAACCTCACATTACCACAAGCCCTAACACTAATGCTAATCCTAAAACTAGCCCTAACCTAGGCCGAGCCATAAAAAAAAAAAAAAAGCCATAGCCCTAACCCTAACCCTTAACCTAAACCAAACCTAACCCTACACCTAGCCTAATTTTATCCCTAATTCCAGTCCTACCCTAACCCTAAAACTAACCTTGACCCTGACTCTGACCCTAACACTAACCCTAGCTCTAACATCATCCTAAAAGTATACCTAACCCTAAAACTAGACATAGCCCAAACCATAACCCTAAAAGTAGCCCTAATCATAACTC
>NW_026006561.1:181578-192655 GCF_001458135.2 Marmota marmota marmota
CTAACTCTAACCTGAACATTGATCCTGATATTAATACTAAACCTAAACATAAACCTGACAATAAACCAAAATCTAAACTTAACACTAGACCTAGCCATAACCCTTACCCTGTAACTAGCTGTAATTAGAACCCTAGATCTTACATTACTCATAGCACTAACCCTAACACAAAACCTAGCACTAATCCTAGGCCTAAACCTACCCTAAGCATAACCCTCACCCTAACCCTAACCCTCACCTTAGTCCTTACCATAGCTCAAAACCTAACCCTTAGCCTAAACATAAACCTAGCCCTATATCTACCCATGACTCTAACCCTAGCTCTAATCCTAAACTTAAACTTAGCTCTACACCTAGCTCTAACCCTATCTCTAACCCTAAATGTAATGATAACCCTAGCCATAACCCTAACACAAATATAAACCTAACCCCAGACCTAACCCTAAACCTAACCCTTGCTTTAGCCCTAACACTAACTCAAACTCTAACCCTTACCCTAAACCCAAGAGTAAACCCAGCCCTAAAATTAACTTAACCTTAACCTAAACTTAACCCTTAAGCTAACCTTACACCTAACCCAATCTAATCCTCTAAACCTAGCCCTAAACCTAAAGAAAACTCTAGCCCTAACCCTAAACCTAACCCTAACTATAACCATAACCCTAAACCTAGACATAACACTAAACCTAACCCACAACCTAGGACTAATCCTAACTCAAAACCTAACACTTACTCTAAACCTAAACCTAACCCTACCCTAAACTAGGGTTATTAGCCTGAACCCAAACCCTAACCCTAAATCTAGCACTAATATTAAGCATAAATTTAGCCCTAATCCTAGCTCTAACCCTATATATTACCCTTATGATAATTCTAATCCTAATGCTAACTCTAGGCCTAACCCTAACCTTATTGCTATCCTGATACCTCTCCATTACCCTAAACCTACCCTGAACCCTAAAGCTAACATCTACATTACCCTAAACCTAACCCTAATGCTCATTTGAGGCCCATCCCTAAACCTTAACCTAAAACAAACCTTAAACATGATCCTGACCCTAAAAATACACCTAGGTCTAAACCTGATCCTTACCCTAAGCCTAACACTTACACTAAAGCTAGACACAAACCTAACCCTAAATCTACCCCTAACTGTAACACTAGACCTGACATTATTCCTAGCCCTAAATCTAGACCTCACCCTACAACAAGCCCTTGTCCTCATCCTAGCCCTAAACCTAGCCTTAATCATACCCTAACCCAAACCCTATTCCGAACTCTAATTCTAACCCTGATCCTACCTCTAAACCTAGCTATAACAACATCCCTTACCCTAAACATAACCATAACCCTAGTCCTAATGCTAGGCATAAACTGAACACTAACCCTAGCACTAATACAAGCCCTAATTTAGACCTATCCCTAAAACTAATCATAACCCTACCCCTAAGACTAAATCTAATTCTCGCCTAGACCTATCCCTATTTCTAAACATATCCATTATCATAACCATAACCCTAGCCATAACACTTGCCCTATCCTTAGACCTAGCCCTAACCCTAGATCTAATGCTAACTCCAAATCTAACCCTAATCCTAAGCCTAAGCCTAACACTAACACTAGCCCTAACCCTAATGCTAATTATGTAACTAGTGCTAACCCTAAACCTAGGACTAAAACCATACTGAGCAATACCCTAATCCTAAAACTTAACTTAAATCAAAACCTAACACTACACCAAGACCTAACCTAGCCCTTTTTCGTGTCCTAACTCTAACCTTAAAACTTACCCTGACCCTGACTCATATCCTAGTACCCACTCTAGCTCTAAACACCACCCTAAACTTAAACAAAACCCTAAATGTAACCCTAGCCCTAATTCGAGTCATAACCCTAACCTTAAAACAAACCCTGACCCTGACTCTTATCCTAAGATTCACCCTAGCTCTAAAAAGCTCCCTCACCTTAAACCGAACCCTATCTGTAACCTTAGCCCTTAATTGAGTCCTAAACCTAACCCTAAAACTAACCCTGACCCTGACTCTGACCAAAAACTTAATCATAACACTAACTTAACCCAATACCGAGCCCTAATCTGAGCCATAACCTGACTTTTAAACCTAACCTAACCCTAACCCTAGCCCTAATCATAACCATAATCCTAGCCCTAACCCTAGCTCTAACCCTATCCATTGCCATAACCATAAACCTAACCTTAATGCTAACTCTAGGCCTAAACCAAACCCTATCCCTAATCCTAAACCTATCCATTACCATAAACCAAACTTAAACCATAAACCTCACCCTATCATTACCCTAACACTAACACTAACTCTAATGCTAATTTGAGCCCTAACATTAAACCTTAACCTATCTCAAACCCTAACTCAGACCCTGAACCTAAAAATACCCCTAGCTCTAAACCTGACCCTAACGCTAAAACTAACTAAACCTTACAATACAAGTAGACATAAACCTAACACTAAAACTATCTTTAAACAAAACAGTAGACCTGATATTAGCCCTAGACCTAGTCCTAGCCCTAACCCTGAAAAGAAAATCTATCCCTGCTCCTAGCTCTAACTTAGCCTTATTCATAACCCTAACCCTAACCCTAATTCTAACCCTCACCCTATCTCTAAATCTAGCTATAATGCCATCCCTTAGTCTAAACTTAAACCTAACCCTAACCCTAACACTAGGCCTAAGCTGAACACTAACCTAGCCCTAATTCTAGCCCTAATTTAACCCTATCCCTAATCCTAACCTGAACCTTGGCCCTAAGACTAACTCTAACTCTCACACTAGCCCTAACCCTAATGCTAACCCTATCCCTTTCTGTAACCATAACCATAGCGCCCTAATTTTAGGCATAACCCTTGCCTAATCTTCATATCTAGTCCTAATACATATCTAACCCTAACTCTAAAACTAACACTAAGCCTAAGACTAAGCCTAACCTTAACACTACCCCTAACACTAACACTAATCATAAAACTAGCTCTAACCCTAACTCAGGCAGTAAAAGAAAACTGAGCAATAGCCCTAACATAAACCTTAACTTACACCAAACCCTAGCACTACACCTAGACCTGACCCTAGCCCTAATTTGAGTCCTAACCTTAACCTTAACACTAACCCTGACTCTGACTCATATCCTAACACTCACCCTAGCTCTAAACATCACTCTAACTTTAAACCAAACACTTACAGTAACTCTAGCATTATTTCTAGTAATAATCCTAAACATAAAACTGACTCTGATCTTGATTATGAACCTAACACTAATACTAGCTCTAAATATCACCCTAACCTTAAACCTAATCCTAACACTAGAGGTCTAACCCCTAACCATAACCCAATAATTAACCCTAATTGTAACGTTAGTTCTTACATAAGCCATTGCTCTAACACTAGCCATAAACCTAACACAAAACTAGCCATAATCTGAGCCCTAAACCTAGCTTTAACCCTACCCTTGCCCTAACCCTGGCCATAAACCTAGATCTAACCCTATCCCTTACCCTAAGCCAAATGGTAACCCTAATGCTAACCCTAATCCTTAAACTAACCCAACCCTAAACATATTACTAGTCCTAATGCTAGCCCTCATTCTAGCTCTAACCAAACCCCAAACCCTAAAACTAACCCTGACCATTATTCTGACCCTAACACTAATTGTAGGTCTAAACCTGAACCTAACCCTAAACATAACCCTTACACTAGCCCTACCGGTAACCTCATACCTAAACCTCACCATAACACCAGATCTAGACCTAAACATAATCCTAAATCTAGTGATAACTCTAGCCCTAGATGTAAACAAAATCTTAGTCCTATCCCTAACAGTAAGCCTTAAGCTAACCCAAACACTAACCCTACCCCTATACCTAACCTTGTCCTAATTCTGGCTTTCTCCCTAACCCTAACTCTAACCTGAACACTGACCCTGACACTAACACTAAACCTAGATCTAAACTTGAAAATAAACCAAAATCTACACTTTACACTAGACTTAGCCATAACACTTACCCTAAAACTAGCCGTAATTAGAACCCTAGATCTTACATTACTCATAGCACTAACGATAGGACCAAACCTAACACAATACCTAGCCCTAATTTGAGGCCTAAACTTACCTTAAGCATAACCCTCACCCTAACCCTAGCCCTAACCCTAACCCTAAACCTCACCTTAGTCCTAACCCTAGCTCAAAGCCTAACCATTATTCTAAACAGAACACTAGCCCTATCCCTAACCATAATTCTAACAATAGCCCTAATCCTAACCTTAACCCTAGCTCTAACCCTAGCCATTATCCTAACTCTAACCCTAACCATAATGATAACCCTAGCCTAACCCTAATTGAAACCCTAACAAAAACCATAAACCTAACCCTAGACCTAACCCTAAACCTAACACTTGCTATAGCCCTAACTCTAACTCAAACCATAAAACTTACCCTAAACCCAACAGTAAACCCAGCCCTAAAACTAAACTTAACACTAAACCTAACCTTAAACCTAAAGCTAACCTTACATCTAACCCAATCTATTACTCTAAACCTAACCCTAAACCTACTGAAAACCCTAGCCCTAATCCTAAACCTAACACTGACCATAACCATAATTTTAACCCTAGACCTAACACTAAACCTAACACTCTCCCTAGGAATAACCAAGCTCAAAACCTATCCTTTACCCTAAACATAACCCTAACCCTACACTAAGCTAGGGTTACTATCCTTAACCCAAATCCTAACCCTAAATTTGCCTTAGTCTTAACCATAAACCTAGCCCTAACCCTAGTTCTAATCCTATATATTATCCTTATGATAATCCTAATCCTAATTTTAACCCTAGGCCTAACCCTAATCCTATTGCTATCCCAAAACCTATTCATTACCCTAAACCTACCATGAACACTAAACATAACCTATTCCATTACCCTAACCCTAATCCTAACGGTCATTTGAGCCCTATCCCTAAACCTTAAACTAAAAAAAAAAACCCTAAAACCTGATCCTGACCCTAAAAATACACCTAGGTCTAAACCTGACCCTTACTCTAAGTCTAACACACTAGACCTAGACAAAAACCTACCCCTAAATCTACATTAGTCCTATCCCTAATTCTAGACCTAAGCCTACAACAAACATAACCCTCACTCAAGCCCTAAACCTAACCTTTTTCATAACCTAATCCTAACCCTAGCCCTAATTCTAATTCTAACCCTCACCCTACCTCTAAACCTAGCTATAACAACATCCTTTACCATAAACATAACCGTAACCCTAGTTCTAACAATAGGCCTAAGATGAACATTGACCCTAGTTCTAATCCTAGCCCTAATTTAGCCCTATCCCTAAAACTATACATAACCATAGCCCTAAGACTAAATCTAACTATCACACTTGACCCATCCCTATTTCTAAACGTATTCATTACCATAAGCCTAATCCTAGCCCTAAACTTTGTCTTATCCTTAGAGCTAGCCCTAACGCTAGATCTAATGCTAACTCCAAATCTAACCCTAAGCTTAAGCCTAAGCCTTACACTAACCCTAACCCTAAACCTAAGAAGAACCATAACCTTAAGCTTAACACTGAATCTAACCCTAACCCTACACCGAAGCCTATCCCTAACACAAATCCCAAACATAACCATAACCCTAACACTAACACTAACCCTAACCCTAAACCTAAGAGTAAACCTAACATTAAGCCTAACACTAAACCTAAACCTAACCCTAAAACTAACCCAAATGCAAATGCTAAACCTAACAATAATCCTAACACTGAACCTAAACCTAAACTTAACCAAAATTCTAACACTAACACTACCCCTAACACTAACCTTAATACTAAACCTAACACTTAACCTAACAATAAGCCTTACCATAACCATTAACCTAACACAAAACTTACACTAACATGAACACTAACCCTAACCCTAACCATAACCATAACCCTCACCCTAACACTAACCCTAACCCTAACACTAACACTAAACCTAACTCTAACCCTAAACCTAACCCTAACACAAACACTAATACTACTCCTAAACCTAACCCTAATGCTAACCCTAACACAAACCCTATCTCTAACCCTAAACCTAACGATAACACTAACCCTAATCCTAACCCTAACCCTAATATTAACCCTAAACCAATATGTAACACTAACACTATTGTTAATGCTAATCCTAACTAAGCTTAAGCCAAGCCCTAAACCTAAACCTAAGAAGAAACATAACCCTAATACTAATTCTAAAGCTAACCCTATTCCTAACCCTAACACTAATTCTAAATCTAACTCTAACAATAACACTAAACATAACACAAACCCTAACCCTAACACTAACACTAACCCTAACCCAACAATAACCCTAACACTAACCAGAACACTAACCCTAACACAAAACCTAACAATAACACTCACTAACCAGAACCCTAACCCAAACCCAAATCCTACACGTAACCCTAACCTAACACTAACCCTAACCCTAAAATTAACACAAAACCTAAGCCTAACCATAACACTAATCCTAACCCAAACCCTAACCTAACACTCATCTAAACTTTACCCTAACACTAACACTAATCCTAACTGAAACTATAACCCTAACAAAACCTAAGTCTAACCCTAAACCTAACACTAAACCTAACCCTAACCCTAATTCTAACCCTAACCCTAAAACTAATCCTAACCCTAATGCTAATACTAATCTGAATACTAAACCTAACCCTAAATAAAACCCTAAACCTAACAGTAACCCTAAGCACAACTCTAACACTAACACTAGCCCTAACCCTAATCCTAACCCTAATGCTATCCCTAACCCTAACCCTAAACCTACAGTAATGCTAACCCTAACAATAACCCTAAACCTAACACAAACCTAACCCTAAACCTAACCTAAAACCTAACCCTAACAAACCTCTAAACCTAACCCTAACAAAAACATAACTCTAACCCTAAAACAAACCCTAAACCTAAACCTAACACTAACGCTTAAACTACCCCTAACCCAAACCCTAACAAATCCCTAACACTAATCGTAAACCTAACCCTAACTCTAACACTAAACCATTTCCTCACCCTAACCCTAACCCTATCACAAATCCTTACACAAACCTTAACCCTAAACCTAACACTAAGCCTAACCAAAACCCTAATCCTAACCCTTACACAAAGCCTAACCCAACCCAAGGCCTTACACTAACACTAACCAAAACACTAACCCTAACGCAAAACCTAACACTGACCCTAACCATAACCCTAACCCTAATTCTATATGTAACCCTCACCTAATACTAACCCTAATCCTAGACTTAACACAAACCCTAAGCCTAACCCTAACACTAATCCTAACCCGAATCCTAATCCTAACACTCATCCTAAACCTAACCCTAACCCTAATCCTTAAAGAAAGTCTAACCCTAACTGTAACCCTAACCCTAACACAATCCCTAAGTCTAACCTAAACCTAACAGTAACCCTAAACCTGACACTAATACTAACCTTAACCCTAACACTAACCCGAACACTAAACCTAACTCTAAACATAACACTAAACCTAACACTAACCCTAAGCATAACCCTAGCCATAACACTAGCCCTAACCCAAATCCTAAACTTAATTCTACCCATAACACTAACCCTAAACCTATTATAATGCTAACCATAACACTACCCCTAACCCTAAACCAACCCTATCACTAAAACTAACCATATACCTAGTCCTAACAAAACCTCTAACCCTAACCCTAAACCTAACAAATACCTAACCCTAACACTAAAACTAACCCTAAAACAAACCATAACCCTAACCCTAACTGTAATGCTTAAACTAACCCTAACCCTAAACCTAACCCTAACACTAACAAAAATTTAACTCTTACCCTAACACTAACCCATTCCCTAACTCCAACATTAACCCTAACACTACCCTAACAAAAACCTTAACCCTAACCATAACACTAACACAAACCCTAACCCATCCATAACTCTATCACTAACCCTAACCCTAACCCTAATCCTAACACTAACCCTAACCTAAACCTAACACTAAACCTCAACCTACCCTAAACATAAACTATTGCTAACCCTAACTCTAACCCTAACACTAACACTAACACTAACCATAAACTAAGCCTAACCTTAAAAGAAAAAATAACCCTAACCCTAAGCCTAACCCTAACAGTAACCATAATCCAAACCATAACTCTGAGTCTAACCCTAACCCTAAAACTAACCCTAAGACTTACATTAACCATAACATTAACCCTAACTTAACCCTAACAATAAACCGAACCCCAAACCTAATCCTATCACTATTTCTAACCCTAAACATAACCCCAAACCTAACACTAAACCTAAACCTAACCTTAACCCTAACCATAACACTAACACTTACCGTAACTCTACCCTAACCCTAACACTAACATTAACACTAACTCCAAATCTAAGCATAATCCTAACACTAAACCTAACCCTAAGTCTAACCCTAAATATAACCCTAATCGTATCTGTAACCCTAACATTAACCCTAAACCTAAACCCTACAAAAAGCCTAACCCTAACCCTAAATTTATCCCTAACCTTAACCCTAACCCTAACACTAATCCTAAACCTACCCCTTATCATAAACCTAACCCTAACACTAACACAAACACTAAAGCTAAAACTAAACATATACATAACCCTAACACTATCACTAACATTAAGTCTACCCCTAACCCTAACACTAACTTTAAGCCTAACTCTAAACCTAATCATAATCCTAACACTAAACCTAACCCTAATTCTAACTGTAAATATAACCCTAATATTATCCATAATCCTAACACTAACCCTAAACCTAACCCTAACACAAACCCTAGCCCTAAACTTAAACCAAACACGAACCCTAACCCTAACAATAAACCAAACACTAACCCTAATTATAACTCTGAAATAACTATAAAACTAACCCAAACCCTAACACTAAACCTAACACGAACCCTAACACTAGTCCTAAACCTAACCCTTACCCTAACACTATCCCTAACCATAACCCTAACACTAACACTAATAATAAACCTAACCCTAACCCTAAGCAAAACACTAAACATAACACTATCCCTAACCCTAACCCTAACACTAACTCTAAACCTATTCCTAACCCTAACAATAAAATTAACCCTAATCCTAATCTTAATACAAACCTAACCCTAACCCTAATCCTAACACTAACACTCACCCTAACCCGAACCATAACAAAAATCCTAATTCTAAAACTGACACTAACCCTAAACCTAATCCTAAACATTAAGTTAAACATAACACTAACCCTAAAACTAACCCTAAACCTAAACCTAACCCTAATTCTAGAACTAACCCTAACCCTAAACCTAAATCTACCACTAACTCTAAAACGAAATTTAACAATAACATTAACCCTAACCCTAACCTAATCCTAAATGTAACACTAACCCTAACAATAAATCTAACACTAACACTAACTCAAAACCTAAACCTAACCCTAACACTAAACCTAACCCTAACCCTTACCCTAACACTAACCTTAACCCTAAAAATAACCCTATCACTAAACTTAACACCTAACCCTAATCCTTACCCTAACACTAAACATAACCGTAACCCTAACACTAACACTAACATTAACCCTAAACATAACCCTAACCCTAACACTGCTTCATACCTATTCCTCAACCTAACATGATCCCTAACCCTAACACTTACCCTAACCCTAACACTAACACTAATTCTAACCTTAACCCTCACCCTAGCCCTTACACTAACCCTAACCCTCACCCTATGACGAACCTAACCCAAATCCTAACAATAACCCTAATCTTAACCCTAACCATAACAAAACTCTAAACCTAACCCTAACACTAACCCTAAACCTTACCCTAACCTAAACACTAAAACTAACCCTAACCATACCCTAACACTAACCCTAACACTATACCTAACCCTAACACTATCCCTCAACCTAACATTAACCTTAGCACCAAACCTAACCCTAACCTGAACCCTAATATTAACCTAACCCTAAACCTAATCCTAACACTAACCCTAACTGTAATGCTAACCCTCAACCTAACACTTACCCTAACTCATACACTAACCCTAATCCTACATGAACCCTAATCCTAACCCTAACCCAAAAACTAAACCTAACACTAACTCTAACCCTAAACTTAACACTGACACTAAACTTAACAGTAACCCTAACTCTATCACTAACTCTAACATTAATCAAAACATAACCCTATCACTAACCTTAAACCTAACCCTAAATGTAAACCTAAAAATAACCCTAACCCTAACACTAATCATAACACTAACACTAACCAGAAACCTAACCCTAACTCTAACCCTAATTCTAACCATAAACTTACCCTAAAACTAAACCTAACCCGAATACTAACCCTAACCCTAAACCTAAATGTAAAACTAACCCTAACCCTAACCCTAAACCTAACCCTACAACTAAACCTAACACTAATTCTAACCATAACTGTAACACTAACACTGTCCAAAACTAACACTAACCCTAAACCTAAACCTAACCCAAAATCTAACACTAACACTAACCCTAAACCTAACTGTAATCCTACCACTAACCCTAACCCTAAACCCAACCCTAAATTTAACCAGAATCCTACACATCTTTCTAAACCTAACCCTAACCATAACCCTAACACAAAGTCTAAACCTAACTCTAACCCTAACAGAAACCCTAACCCTTACCATAACCCTAATATTAACACTAACCCTAACCCTAACTCTAATAATGACTCTAAAACTAACCCTAACAGAAAACCTAAACGTAACTCTAACCCTAAAAGAAACACTAACCCTTACCATAACCCTAATACTAACACTAACCCTAACTGTAACTCTAACAATGACTCTAAAACTAACCCTAACACTAAACCTAAACATAGCCATAACCATAACCCTCATCCTAACACTAACACTAACTCTAACTCTAATCCTAACACTAACCCTAACCCTAACCCTAACCGTAACACTAACCCTAAACCTAAACCTAACCCTAACCCT
>NW_026006562.1:0-4797 GCF_001458135.2 Marmota marmota marmota
TTAGATGCCATGCTGGGGTTTTTCTCTGGGGTGCGGCTGCTGTTATGTTTTCCCAATATATATCTATATCTATATCTATCTATCTATCTATCTATCTATCTATCTATCTATCTATATAAAGCCTCATTATATATATATTTAAGGTGTTGATCAAATAAATATTTTAAAACCTTTAAAAACAGAAGATACAATTTAAAATAAAATTTGCTTACATTTTTATGCTTTGAATTTGTGAAATATTTTTACAAGGCTATATAATATTCAAAGAATTTCTAAATAAAAGATTTCCAACATTGTATAGATGCATTTAATAATTATTGGTGTGCCACACAAAATTTTGGTTAAGCTAGGATCATCCAAATAGTTACTGGACTACTCTTCTGAGTCCAAGTCATCATTTTTTTTCTCTTAAAGATTGGCAGTGAATGTCAAACTAAATAGATTTCATACTTATTAATTCTTAAGCACAGCTCTGAAGAGCTATCTTTTTTATTATTCAAACCATATATTCCTACTAGAGTTTCCCAGATTCATTTTTTAATTTGTCACAGTTTTCAAAGAAAAATTGCACTATACAAGTTAAACACATAGGGAGATTTTTGTCCAAAACTATTATAACAGAAAAGAGAGTAGAACTTAATTCCGGTGAAACAAAAGGTAGTGAAGCCAGATTTAAAGTTATGTAGTCAGTGTAGTTAGGTAATCTGGGTCTAATATCAGTGAAATCTAAAATGGAGGCCATGCTGACAATGATTCCAGGGAAACCAGGACAACTCATGGAATGTTAATGAAGTCCCAGAAAAGCCCTAGGCCAAAGTCCACCCCAAAGGAATGTTAATGGAGCCCAGGAAACAGCCCCCAACAGATTTGGAGATAGCCCATCCCAAAGAAGTGATAATGAAGTCCTTCCTGCCCAGATTACTTCTTTGGCCCACCTTTGTCCCACCCCTGGGGCCTTCCAAACTACATTCCATCACCAAAACTATAAAAAGGTGAAACAACCACACTTCCACAGATTCCACCTCTTGGGTCCCCTTCTTCCCCTGGGAGAAGTCTTTTCTGCTGTCCTTTAATAAACTTCTAATTTGTACTCTGACCTTGCCTCGGTGTGCTCTCTGGTGTTATTCTTCAACATTGGGAAAGCAAGGACTCCTCACCAGCCAACAGCGGTAACAGTAGTAGGGATAGGAGCACTGGGTTGAGTCAACAGGACAAAACTGAAGGATGTTAGATGAGGGTTTTGAGGGTTGTTAGACCATCAGGGTTTGATAACTGGTGCTTATCAAAGTTTCCTGCTCTCTCAGGGGAACTGGAAGACAGTGATCCTGTTTCTTTTTGACACCAGGGATTGAACCCAGTGGTGCTTAACCACTGAGCCATGTTCCCAGAACTATTTATTTATTTATTTTGAAACAGGATCTCCCTTAGTTGCTTATGGCCTCATTAAGCTGCTGAGGCTAGAATTGACCTTGTCATCCTCGCACCTCATTCTCTTGCGCCCAGGGAATTACAGGCATACACCATGCCAGGCTTGATGATTATATTTTAAAGAGAAAGTGCCTCCATCTTGGAGAGAGACATTGCTGGGTTGTAAAACTGGTAAGCGGGTAGGAGAAGATATACAAATCAAAGGGGCAGATATAGAATTTATAATTGCAAATTTTCTAAAGTAAGTACTATAAAAATAAAGAAAGAAGAAAGATGGAGGCAGAGGGTCAGAAAGAAAGAAACCTATCTAAAGTTTCGTCAATTTGTGGAGAACATGAAGGCTATCTTAATCAATGTATCCTCCTGAGATTTTTATGATAGGAGTGACTGATATATCCTTGATTAAATGCTTGACAAAGAATGGAGATTAACTAACTTTTGACATTCAGAGTACTTCTAAATTTTTTTTACAAGGTGAAAGCTGTTCTCTGTTCCAAACTCGAAATGTTGCGTTGTTTCTAGAGTTTTCATTTTTTTCTTTCTATTTTAAAAATTTGGACTTTTTTTTTCCTCATTGAGCTCTGGAAAACTCATCTAAAGCTTGTAATTCCTTTTCAGGTTCAGTTAACAGCAATCAATATATACAATTACCGTTCTGTTTTCCAATCTCCTCCCTTGGAGGCAGAAGTGCACTGACTTTGCAAACTGCCTTCCATGTTATCACAGGTGACATTTTGTCTAATTATCTCTTAGCTGTATAACATAGATGACTCTCCTGTTTCCCAACAAGAACATCCTCACTGTCACAGCTAACCTTCTAGCCAATACTATATATCATAGGGTGTTTCTGTTACCAAAGTGCTATGATTCCAGTGTTAAACAGCCCAAAACAGATTAGATTTGTTAAAATAGCAATCACAATCTTAAAATCCTTTTGCCTTAAGACAAAGTTTGCTTTCTTCATAATACTATAATAACCATTTTGGCTCTGCTGGAGAATTGAATACACATCTTGTCACCCTGGCAGCAAGGCTTGTGAGCAACTATAATGAGAAAATAAAAAAGATTTCTAAAGTTTCTCACACTGGCAATTGAAGAATCCTATCTGAAAATAATGTACATCATGTCTACCCCCAACCATGAGCTAGAGCAAACCTTTACCCTACATCCAAACACAAGGGGGCTCATGAAAGACATTCTACACTTTGGGAACAAGGAAAGAGTGAAAATACCAGGCAAACAATGTTTATCATTACCATCAGGTTAACTTTATTTTTCTTTTCTCTTGTTTTCTTATTCCTAAATGAATAAAATATAAATTCATTTGAATTAAAATCTAATTGTCATTCAAAATTCATTAACATAAATAACAATCCAAACCAAAATTAGAAATACATGCAATGGAAACTATGGCCATTATACCCTGATCTTTAGTAATCTAGAGTAAGAATATAACAACACATTACAAGAAACAGTAGTCATGAAAGTACTGTGTGTTAGTTTCTCTTGTACAGAACTATAAATCTGTTTTAAATTTTATAGATTTGGTAATGAATATATTGCATAGTGAGTTGTTCTGGATAAAAGTAATAGAGGAAATTTTAGTATAATGAAGTAGCACTGCTTTTGACCCAGGAGTAATAATGAAACTTGTAAATTCCAATACAAAGGCATTTTCAATTAAGGGTGAGCCTGTTAGGAGGATGGATTTAAAAGCCTTTCATCTGCTGCCATTCTTAAAGTCATATCTGAAAAATGTGATTCTATATATCTGTCATCAGACTCAAAGTTGGGGAAGGATGGGCTTCTAAGATCACATGCATGTACTGAAACATAATCTCCAACTTGCTAACTCAGGGCAAATTTTATGAGGGATTTCAGAGGTATGACAAGTCATATCTGTTATAGTTGACTGACTGGAATTTCTGTAAGTTTTTTTTTTAGTATGCATATAAGATCATAAAAATGTCACTTTATATTCTTCAAAAACATTAAAATTTTAATCAGAATAACTAGGGCATGTGTAAAATAAAACATATAAAATGCTTTTGTGAGTCTTTATGAATGTTTTACCAGTATCAATAGGTGATTAGGTTTCAGTTTAAATATTGTTACTGTTCACAAAGAACATCTCACAGTGGAAAAAATTTTGGTTTCACATGAAGAATAAAAATAAAAAAATCTTCTGATTTATTAAATTATAATATTTTTGAAATCTACTTTACCTAAGAGTACTAAGATACGGTAGTTTCCAATATTTGATAATTGATTTTTTAAATTTTTTAATTCAAAAGACATGCAAAATAGCTGTAATTCTATGTGTAACAAGACACTTGGGAGTATGCCTGACTTCTTTTTTTAATTTATCTAAAATTCTATTTCAACTCCTGCTATTCTTTATGGCTAAAGAAAGAGAATGCTATGTCAATAACAGATAAAAACATAAAGTTTAAACAAAACTTTTATGGACTGGAAAACTCTGTCTTGGTTTTAATTAATATGATATAGTTATCTAGCATTTCTAGTATAAAATACACCTGCTGTCCCACCAGCAATGTACAAGTGTACCCTTTTCCCCACATCCTCCCAGCACTTGTTGTTGTTTGACTTCATAATGGCTGCCAATCTTACTGGAGTGAGATGGTATCTTAGGGTGGTTTTGATTTGCATTTCTCTGACTGCTAGAGATGGTGAGCATTTTTTCATGTACTTGTTGATTGACTGTATGTTCTCCTCTGAGAAGTGTCTGTTCAGGTCCTTGGCCCATTTGTTGATTGGGTTGTTTGTTATCTTATTGTCTAATTTTTTGAGTTCTTTGTATACTCTGGATATTAGGGCTCTATCTGAAGTGTGAGGAGTAAAGATTTGTTCCCAGGATGTAGGCTCCCTATTTACCTCTCTTATTGTTTCTTTTGCTGAGAAAAAACTTTTTAGTTTGAGTAAGTCCCATTTGTTGATACTAGTTATTAACTTTTGTGCTATGGGTGTCCTATTGAGGAATTTGGAGCCCGACCCCACAGTATGTAGATCGTAGCCAACTTTTTCTTCTATCAGACGGCATGTCTCTGATTTGATATCAAGCTCCTTGATCCATTTTGAATTAACTTTTGTGCATGGCGAGAGAAAGGGATTCAGTTTCATTTTGTTGCATATGGATTTCCAGTTTTCCCAGCACCATTTGTTGAAGATGTTATCCTTCCTCCATTGCATGCTTTTAGCCCCTTTATCAAATATAAGATAGTTGTAGTTTTGTGGATTGGTTTCTGTGTCCTCTATTCTGTACCATTGGTCCACCCGCCTGTTTTGTTTTGGTGGGACTGCAAATTGGTGCAGCCAATTTGGAAAGCAGTATGGAGATTTCTTGGAAAG
>NW_026006563.1:0-4796 GCF_001458135.2 Marmota marmota marmota
CCATTATATATTAAAGATATTGTTAATTTTAAGCTCAGTTAAATATTCCAGAGAGTATTTACTTTTTCTTGTGGCAAGCAATTATAATTATAATCTACTATTTTTGACTGAAATGCAAGATTTTTTTGGAAAATTGTTCTATTTCTTATTTGAGAATTCCTCCTTGGTATGACCTCTGATTTTATATGTTGCATCTTAATGGTTGTTTCTAGTGAAATCTTGCCTTCCTGGATGTTAATGAGTTCAGTAATGTCTTGTTGCAAAGCTTAGTGCAGAGATTTGGAACCACTATAATGTACTTCCTTTGTTGCCATAATCATGGCCTCACCACCACAGACTACTGTTCTGGCCACAAACACTGAGTTTTTTCTCATTCCAAGAGGCTGCTAACGGTTCACCTAGGACTTTTACTCTCTCGTGTTTTGCTTTTTGCGCAACTTTTAAACCACTCAATTCTATGACTCTTTTAATTTGAAAATACATAGATGGGAATTAGCATAGAATTTTGACCTCATTGCAATTAGTTTTCATGTTTCTTAAGTCCATGTTAACTTGCTAGATTTCTTCATGCTGAAAACATGGAGTTAGTATATTTTTTCAACTTGCATTTGGGAATAAAGAATTATCTCTTGCCTGTTCCTAACAGATACACCAATGGTTTTGCCACATAGATAAGCAGGACATTTCCTACATCATTCAAAAAGCAAATTGTACAGATTTTAGTTTTCTTAATTCCTTTCCACAGTATAAGAGGAAAACCCTCTTAAGAGAAATAAAGATAATTTATAGGTAAGTTTTTACACCTATTCTTTAAATATGTTCCTGTACTTCCCACAAAATCTGAGAAATAGGAAATATGAATTGTTATCAGTCTTGAGAATGAAACTTCAAAAATTGACAATAAAGAGATTTTGGAGAGTATAATAATGAGCTAATACTGATAGCACTAAGAAAACTCTGAATAGCCAAAATGTGCTCAGTTGGTTCCATAGATGAGTTTTCTAGAAATCAAATTGTTATGATTTATGAACACCTGCTGCATTTGTTTTGGCACTGCTATTGATTGCAAGTGAATAGAAGCCAATTTGGGAGTCTTGGTTGTTCTCTAGCACCAGACAAATGTCTTCTTATTCAAGTGTGAACAAAGAGTACACCTTGGAGAATATGTGTTAAAGTTTGATTTTTTTTTTTTTGTGTGTGTGTGGTGTTCTCTCACAAATACACTTATAAGTTAGGGAGGCAAACATGAAAATTATTGATGCATTGTCTATTCACTATCACAGAATATAACTGTGATAAAAAATCAAACAATAGTTTCAGATGCAATAAGGCAGAGATGTGACCTTATGTTTTATTGCATCAGGGCACAAGAAAGCAAAATTTAAGAAAAAATGTCAATACAGTAGAAAATACAGTAATTGAAAACATAATTGAAATATAAACAAGGTGACTAATAAATATGTAGCCAAAAAGTTATGGTGTTCACAAAAATAAAGCAGAGCAAACACTGTATATGAACAAACAAAAAATGTTTTAATTTTCTGGTCAATATTTGGATCTTCTACTTAGCCATAAAGAAGAATGAAATTATGGCATTTGCCATTAAATGGATGAAACTGGAAAAATATGTAAAATGAACTAAGCCAATCCCCAAACCCAAAGGCCAAATGTTCTCTGTAATATGAGGATACTAACCCACAACAAGGAAGGATAGAGAGAGGAAGAATAGAAGTTCATTGGATTAGAAAAGGCAAATGAAGGGGAGTGAGGACAGGTGGGAAAGGAAGGACAGTAGAACTAAACAGTCATAATGTTCCTAAGTTTATATATAAACACGTGACCAGTGTAATGCTACATCACGTACAACAGCAAGAACGGGATCCTAATTAGAATAAGTTATACTGCATGTATGTATAATATGTCCAAATGCACTCTACTGTCATATGTATCTGAAGACAACAAATGATAATAATAAAAAACCCAAATCCTTTGTTCTAGACAAGAACTACATCTTCTTTGAAGAAAATAAATGCTATTGTTTTAATGTGTGAGAAGTTACAGTATAACAAGGGTTAAAGGAAACCAAGAGGACATCAGATAACATTTTTAGTGTTATTTTTACTACACCTGTCTCCCTTACAAGCTTCATATGGGAGAAATCAAAGACTGTCTGTTGATACTGTTAAGCCAAAACATTTCTTTGAATAAATGGAGGAATGTATCATTAACAACAAAAACAAGATTGAAAGTTCCTGTATGAAATGTAATATATATATATATATATATATATATATATATATGTATTTACATATATGTATATATACATATATTTATAATTTTATAAGGATCATTTAAATTTAGAAGTACCTGAATTCTTAAATTTCTCCTCAGATATTTGAGTTACATTGACCTTTGCTTTGTCTGCCCATGGTGATTTCCACCTCTCTCTTGGGAAGCAGGCCCCACTAGCCTAGTCTCAGAGATAACATGGTTGAGGCAGGGCCAATATGAGTGGCTTCTGTTGTTATCCTCAAGGATGGGCTAGGGGAGTGTTTCCAACTCAAGGGAAGGCATTTCTTTCCACTTTCTGTCATTTCAGGTATGTGTAGTGCCTTGGGAGCAGAAAGATCTTTATTTCACATTGGACCAGAGAAAAGAATTTGGCAATCCTATTTCCAGCGGTCTTCAAAGCTGCTCTGATCTCTGCCTTTTTGCAATGTTTCTTCATAAATATATTTTTATAATCTTTAAACTGTTCAAGAACTTTGTTCAATAAACCTTGTACAAGTATTTACATTTATACCAACTTGATTTCAAATACATGTAACTTCCAAGTGTTTATTTAATTAATCTGGATTCTGTTGCTTAAAACCAAATAATCATAGCCTCTTTAAGACCGATTTGCACACCAAATGTCTTAACCCATCATTCTTCTTACTTCCTACAAACTATTGTACTCACAACTTCCTGTTTGGTATAATTAAAATGTAAGTTCAGTCACATTAAGTGTCTTTAAAACCTTAGTTTGTTTTCTCCTTTTACTTGACATAGAAGTAAAAGACTATAAAATGCTTATAGGTCCTATGAAACTTTGATAATCTCCGGTCTCATCTTTTACTATTGTCCTGCTCTTTCATTTGCTAAAGCCACTTGGGTCCTGTTTCTTGTTTTTCTTTGGAACATGCCTCAGAGTTTTTGCATGAGTTTGCTCCTCTATGCAGCAACTCTGTGCAGTTATCCATGTGGCTGACTGCCTAAGTCCTTCAGACCTTTTCTCAAGTAGCAGAAAGACCTGATTTATGTATGCACAACAGTTTCACCAAATGTTAAGACTCCCACAACTTGCACATGAGATTTTGCTAAATAAGTAGGAATCTAAGAATCATTGAGAAAGACCATGAAAACGGTAAGGATTTGTAAGGAATGAAGACAACCCAAATGCATATTCTCAGCCTTCTTCTAAGTTTACTTCTATCCTCAAAAATAGGACAGCCTATTTTATTAAATATTCCATGTAATTATAAAAGGAAAACTTTTCAGAGTAATTAGAAATAAGCTCGAAGCCAATATTAATTTCTGAAGAAATAGAATGTCAATGAAAGGCAGGATACAAATTGGTGTAGTCTGAAGTAAAATTATAACAACCCTCTGCATTGATGACAAGTTCCTGAATCTAAAGTGACTTTTTTTTAATCAATTGCTGAGTGTCTGAGTGACATGGAATACCTAGCACAGAGCAGTGTTTCCATTCTGAAGTCTCTATTTTGGAGCCTTCACAATTTATAATAAAATGGATACATTCATCGACACAGCAGTGAAAAGAAAACCGTGTTGTTCTCTTCCATTCCTGAGAGACATGAAGATTAGTGTAAACTTCAGAAACTCAAAAGAAGCCAGCCCTGTGATTCATAGCACATCTCTATTCAGTTGACTGCTCTGGCTATTGTAAAAGACTAATAAGTCTCTAATAACAATTGATTATTATGAATTTATTTCACAAGTTCAGCTATGTCTGTTATCCAGGTATACTCTTCTTATTAACGCATGAAAATATATGCCTTTGGCAAAGGCATGATTTTATTGATCTAGCAATGCATTTCAAGAGACACCACTAGCTCACCTTGACCTGGCAGGACCACCTCCCTGGGAGATATTTGCTTCTGTGATATGCCAGCCTTCTAGCTCTAGACATGAGGAGAGTTTGCAGAAATCTTCTAGGGTTCACTGTCAGAAAGAATGCCATACTATTCCATTGTTTTATTGATAGAGTTTAAGATAAATTGATGATAAAAGCAGCACCAACTAAAATGCATTGTTTACCTGCATTAACATATTGGGTTAATTATCAGCAGAAACTATGAAAGAATTACTGTTATATTCTTTATTTATAAAGTGAAAAACCTACAGAGATGCTATATAAGTTGCTCCTAGTTACAGCTAAGAAGAAGCTTAGAAGGATTTAGCCCCAGGCTCTCTGATGCTCAAAGATGACATTTATTCATTATGTTAAACCTCTTTCTTCAACTAGTAGAGAAACCAGGATTAAAAACTTCTTTTTTATGGCATAAGAAAAACACAAGTGAAAAAAGAAGGAAAATAATGTGTGTGTGTGTGTGTGTGTGTGTGTAGTTGAACTTACAAGCAAAATAAAATCAAAAGTTTTTAACTGATAAGATTCTGTTCAAAAATAAAATATCTGAAATTAATACTGGAGTGCAACCAGTGATGAATTTATTTATGGCCATTTATAACAGCATTTACCCTATTGTATATATATATATATATATATATATATA
>NW_026006564.1:0-4796 GCF_001458135.2 Marmota marmota marmota
TATATATATATATATATATATATATATATATATAAATTTTGAAAATTTTATGAATGAAATTATATATACTAGTTAATTTGTCTACTATTTATTGAATATTTGACTATTTTGTATCAATATTTTGGTCCTAGAGACTTAGAAATGAACAAGCAGATAACCTCTTTCTTGGAATTAGATTTTTAAATAGAAGCCATAAGCATGATGTTCAGGTAAAATATACACCACTTTAGCTAGTGTATGATGCTAAGGAGAAAAATATGAAGCTAGGATAAAAGGGTATATAAAGAGAATGACTTGTAGAAAGGATGGCAAGATAAGCTTCCCCTGAGAAGTAGTGAATTTTAAAAAGCATCAGCAAGCATACAGAGCTTTCTTTTTTAAAACAAATGTAGGTGATTTTTCCTAAGTTCAGATTTAACTTAGACACTCTAAAAATTTTAAAATATGGGCATGTGTAACATAAAAATCTCCTTTCATTCAGATTGTATATTTACACATGCTTACAATCTCCCTCCAATAGAATCACCCTGTATATACTGCACAGCAACATGTTTTAGTTTTATCTTTCATCAATACTGTTCATGTAGATTCCACTGGATTTTATTTAACAGGCTGGATGATTTAATGAAAACTGGAGTAGGATTTGAAAGCAGTTTGAAAATATGAAGCTACTTAGGTAACACTAAGAAGCAGCAGATCACATGTACATCTTTAAAACATTATTCTGTGTTCTTGACACTAACACTTGAGTATAAGCCTTTTGATTTTATGAAACATGATTTAGCTTGTCTGCCTTCAAGAAGTTTTGAAATTTTTGTTATTTGTATCTCTTTCTTCCCCTTATTTAAAAGGCAGTTAGGGAATAAACAAAATGCAGGGACAGTAACTCTCTCTGTGTAATAAATATTTATATATTAGTGTATATATATATATATATATATATATATATATATATATAAATTTTGAAAATTTTATGAATGAAATTATATATACTAGTTAATTTGTCTACTATTTATTGAATATTTGACTATTTTGTATCAATATTTTGGTCCTAGAGACTTAGAAATGAACAAGCAGATAACCTCTTTCTTGGAATTAGATTTTTAAATAGAAGCCATAAGCATGATGTTCAGGTAAAATATACACCACTTTAGCTAGTGTATGATGCTAAGGAGAAAAATATGAAGCTAGGATAAAAGGGTATATAAAGAGAATGACTTGTAGAAAGGATGGCAAGATAAGCTTCCCCTGAGAAGTAGTGAATTTTAAAAAGCATCAGCAAGCATACAGAGCTTTCTTTTTTAAAACAAATGTAGGTGATTTTTCCTAAGTTCAGATTTAACTTAGACACTCTAAAAATTTTAAAATATGGGCATGTGTAACATAAAAATCTCCTTTCATTCAGATTGTATATTTACACATGCTTACAATCTCCCTCCAATAGAATCACCCTGTATATACTGCACAGCAACATGTTTTAGTTTTATCTTTCATCAATACTGTTCATGTAGATTCCACTGGATTTTATTTAACAGGCTGGATGATTTAATGAAAACTGGAGTAGGATTTGAAAGCAGTTTGAAAATATGAAGCTACTTAGGTAACACTAAGAAGCAGCAGATCACATGTACATCTTTAAAACATTATTCTGTGTTCTTGACACTAACACTTGAGTATAAGCCTTTTGATTTTATGAAACATGATTTAGCTTGTCTGCCTTCAAGAAGTTCCTAAATAATGTAGTTTGTTTTGGATGATGGCTTATGGGAAGCTTATTCATATATATAAAACCTGACATTTTAAATCATTTCATTTTTCAGAAATAATATGTTAGAAAAATTTCCATTGTATATATTGTCATCTTTTTTAGCAAGAAAAAAAAACATTTTCTTAATGACACCCAAGATTTTAAAAAGCAAATTATTGATGAATGCTATATCTACAAGGTAAAATAGAGATTAATATTTTCATTAGGAAATGATCCCAGTTATCTACAATTAATAAACACTTAGAATATGATTTTTATAATCAACTCTAATAATTTGCTGAGTTGAAGAAACTGCACCTTCAATAGAATCATTAATGTCAATAAATGATTATTTGTTTCAGTATCACTAGAGTTTTGTGTGTTTTTTTTTTTTTGGCAACAATTCAGACATTTCCCTATCCGGAGTATGGTAGAGGAGACACTACCTCACAGCAGCTAGCAAATTGTTCTTTGCAAACCCCTGTAATTCCAGAGACCTACTTCCTCCTTGTTCTGTCCTGCTGTTAAAATTATTCTGCTCCTTCTTTCCAAGTAATTGGTTTGGTGATTCTAGTTGATATCTTCTTATAATTGGGGTCTTCAGGTACATGAATCACATCCTTGGTAGAGCCCTGTCCTTCTGCACATAAGTGCCTAACTAAGAATAGCTGAAGATGGGCTTAGTGCAAGTTGCAAATCCATTTAGAGCTATTAAAAAAATTGCAGCAAGCTTTAAAAGTCTTCTATAAATGTAAAGATGCTTTTGCTTAGCAGAATGAAACAGCCCATTAAAATGTATTAAGGCTTTGAAAACTTTTCTTTGATGAGACAGTATAAAGTAACTAAAATAAAAGAAGCTATTTTTATTCCCTTGTTTACATGCTGTCATATTGAATTCAAATATATTTTGATTCAAACATTATGTATATGAACATTTTTACTTAAGATTATAGTGACAGATGTTTCTAAAATGATGTTTGATTGTGTAAACACATAAACAAGAGTAGTAGAAACTGATTTAAGATTAGGAGTTGTGAGGCTGTTGAATTACTTACTTCTTCTCTTCCACTTGGGTCTTACTATTCTGTCTGCAAATCATAGAGGATTTTGATGGTTTGGAAATTTATTTAAATAATGAAAAAGGGAACTATCTCAGAAATAAGTTTCATCAAATAGATAATTATTGTAAATTGGAAAAAAAATACTATTTTAGAATGTAGGTGATGTGCCTTAAAAATTTGATTAAAATAATTTGCTGTTTCAAACAGTGTAAAATGCCAGTATAATAATAATTATAACAAAAAACTTGAAACATTTTTTAAAAAGTAACCAAAAATCTTCATTTTGTTTTAAATAATTATATTAATAAGTATTTAGTGATATTGTTTTAATTTTCATATCCAAAGAACATGGGTGATACTCTCCAGAGTTGAAGATTAAAATATCTGTCATATACTATTACCTGTCAGTAACTACTTTTACTTAGTTGATACAGTTATTATGTTCATTTTTGATAGGAACTAATGGAGATTGTGTTGTGTGTAGTTCCTCACTCCAACAACTTCTTTTGTTACTGCTTTTTAAATCTGTAGTTCTACCAATTACTGACAGGTGCTTTGCTAGATACTGAGAGAAGATGATAGAGATAAGTAATTGCCCTGTACATATCATAAGCATATAGGTGGAGGATGAGGTGAAAAAAGGGTGTTTAACCAAATAACTTAAACTGTGATAGGTACTAAAAGGAGGAAAACTAAATTCAACTTGGAGCTTTCTAAAATTTCATTTCAAGATGCTTTAATTTAATGCCAAAGGATATCTCAAGCAAAGGAAATTGAACAGGCAAATGTATAACTAGGGGACAATATGGTCTGTGATGAAAATCAAAGTAAGTCTATAAGCTTTCTATTTATTACCAGACTGCAGAAGAGAGAGGAAGACATGTCTTAAGGCATATAAAGCAGTATCTGCCAAAAGAAGAGGCAGTAAATGTATTCTGGAAGAAGGACATGTTAAAATCGTAATCTGCACAATGATGATCTTGTTTTTCTTTTACATAGGTAACTATGCCATAGGATGACTTTGGTACTTTCCACAAAAGCATGTTGGATAAAGTGAGTGAATGAATTACAAGTATTGAAGCTCTCAGGAATAAAACATGACTTGGAATATTGTTCTAATATGTTGAGTATCAGGGTGTTAGTAAAATGGAGTGAAAATATGAGAGTGGAATGAAAATGTAGCTGTTTGAGGTACCTGTGCATACAACCAAATGAATATGCCCAGTGGAGAAGTTACAAACTCTTGAAAAAAATCCAGTCTGTTAACATTGACCTTCATCAATAAATAAATAATAAGGGAAACTTTGAGTGAGTGGAATCACATAACCCAAATGTGAAGAAAGAAAAGCAGTGGAGGAAGAGTAGATATTTAAGGAAAAAAAATCTAATTGTTTACATTGCAAATTGATATAGATGCCTATTAACAAGGCTAAGAATAAATTCAACAATAATGAAAGGCAGGTAATTTTATCCATCACTATTTCAGGTAAAGACTTACAACCTTAGAAATATTAAGCATTTAGCCAAGAGTATTATAGCTAGAAATTGGCTGAGTCATGATCTGATCCTTAGTAATTTTACTCCACCATTGTACTCTTTCCAGTAAGAATACTGTGAAGGTATCCTGTCAAAACTAGAGTTCTTAAGGTTGAAGATTGTTTATTCTACTTCCAATATACTCTCATAACTTCAGTATACAATATGTTCATCAAAGAAACACTTGACTTTGTTCCATAAAAGTAGTAATTAATTAAGATAATTGCCTTTTCTTATAATTATAAATATATTTATTCTCTAGTTATATTGCTTTAGGAATAGCATTTTTTCATAGTAGCTTTGACATTAATAGTTTAGTTTGAAAATATGTTGCCAGATATGGTGGCAAATATCTGTAATCCCAATAAATTGGGAGGCTGAGACAAGAGGATTGTAATTTCATGATCAGCCTCAGCAATTTAGTGAGGCCCTAAGCAACTTACTGACTCTCA
>NW_026006565.1:0-4795 GCF_001458135.2 Marmota marmota marmota
AGTCCCACCAGCAATGTACAAGTGTACCCTTTTCCCCACATCCTCGCCAGCACTTATTGTTGTTTGACTTCATAATGGCTGTCAATCTTACTGGAGGGAGATGGTATCTTAGGGTGGTTTTGATTTGCATTTCTTTGACTGCTAGAGATGGTGAGCATTTTTTCATGTACTTGTTGATTGATTGTATGTCCCCCTCTGAGAAGTGTCTGTTCAGGTCCTTGGCCCATTTGTTGATTGGGTTATTTGTTACCTTATTGTTTAATTTTTTTTGAGTTCTTTGTATACTCTGGATATTAGGGCTCTATCTGAAGTGTGAGGAGTAAAGATTTGTTCCCAGGGTGTAGGCTCCCTATTTACCTCTCTTATTGTTTCTCTTGCTGAGAAAAAAAACTTTTTAGTTTAAGTAAGTCCCATTTGTTTATTATTGTTATTAACTCTTGGGCTATGGGTGTCCTATTAAGGAATTTGGAGCCCGACCCCACAATATGTAGGTCAGAGCCAACTTTTTCTTCTATCAGATGCTGTGTCTCTGATTTGATATCAAGCTCTTTGATCCATTTTGAGTTAACTTTTGTTTATGACGAGAGAAAGGGGTTCAGCTTCATTTTGTTGCATATGGACTTCCAGTTTTCCCAGCACCATTTGTTGAAGATGCTATCTTTCCTCCATTGCATGCTTTTAGCCCCTTTATCAAATATAAGAAAGTTGTAATTTTGTGGATTGGTCTCTATGTCCTCTATTCTGTACCATTGGTCCACCCGCCAGTTTTGGTACCAGTACCATGCTGTTTTTGTTACTATTGCTCTGTAGTACAGTTTCAAATCTGGTATCACTATACCGCCAGATTCACACTTCCTGCTTAGAATTGCTTTTGCTATTCTGGGTCTTTTGTTTTTCCATATGAATTTCATGATTGCTTTATCTATTTCTACAAGAAATGCCGTTGGGATTTTGATTGGCATTGCATTAAACCTATAGAGAACTTTTGGTAATATCGCCATTTTGATGATGTTAGTTCTGCCTATCCATGAACAGGGTATATTTTTCCATCTTCTAAGATCTTCTTCTATTTCTCTCTTTAGGGTTCTGTAGTTTTCATTGTATAAATCTTTCACCTCTTTTGTTAGGTTGATTCCCAAGTATTTTATTTTTATTTTTTGAGGATATTGTGAATGGAGTGGTTTTCCTCATTTCCATTTCAGAAGTTTTGTTGCTGATATACAGGAATGCCTTTGATTTATGTGTGTTGATTTTATATCCTGCCACTTTGCTGAATTCATTTATTAGCTCAAGTAGTTTCTTTGTAGACCCTTTTGGGTCTGTTAGATATAGTGTCATATGTTTGATGTAAAATTAAGGTTAACTATAAAAAATCACAAATACATGTTGAAGTTTTGAATGTTTTACATTATTAAATATACCATTTTTCATTAAATTTTCTGAAGAGTTTCTAATTATAACATATTGAATGTTGGAAGAGTTTTTCACACTATTTTTCATGGATTTTTTTTTTTGCCTGCTAAGAGACATGAGAAATAATTTCTGGTTCAGGTTGAACACAAAAAGTGCGTTTAAATAAGTAAGTTTCATGGAAAATTAAGAATTATAGAGACTATAGCCATATGTGTAATGATTATGTTGTGTTTAAGAGGCTACCAAAAGTAAAATGTGTCTTTCTATACCAACTTTACAAACTTCACAAATTGAAGCACAGGGCTGCATACAGCACTAGGTTTATGCAACAAAGCCCACACTGAATCATTTTACACAGCAATTTATAAGAATGTAGTATGTAATGACTTGGCATTTATCTTCTTCTCGTAGTATTTTTCCCCCTTATTTTAAGATTCTTGAGAGTATTGTGATTAGATTTTTTGAATGCACAAGACATTTTATTATTTGGAAAAAAACAAAATATTTCCTCTCCTTTCAAGAGGTATTAAGAAAAAATTTAAAGTATATTTATTTGTAAATAATTTTAAAAATACTTTTGAAGTTTTGTTTGTGAAGTCATTACATATTTCCCATAAGATATCATTCAGGTGTCTTTAAAGTATTTTTTTTTAAGTTTGCATATTTACTTAATCTCTTCCTCTCTCACAAATTGCATTGAGTTAACAACATAACATAAAACAGAATTAATTGGTTTTATCTTGGATGCAAATGGTTTACTTTAGTTCTAATACTTTCATAAACATCAAAATGTTGAAGCATTATATATGTTTCTTAAAGCTTTATTGTTGAAAATAAGTACTTCACAACAAATTAAATGTTGGATTATATTTTTAACAAAATTACAAATGTCTGTATTTCAAAATATAGATAATTTGAATTGAGCTCAAACTCTTTAAGATAGTATATTCTGCATATAACTAAGTGCTCTTTACATGGTGTATGCAAAAATAATTTTTGTGTTTAATGTGTAAAAAGAAAACTACATTAACAAGTTACATAATCAAGAGTTGTAGTGCAAAATAAAATTTGACCTTGTAGCTGATGTAATTTTAGCATTATGAGTTTGCCACAATTATGTGAATTATGAGTAGGAAATGTGGACCACATAAATAACTCTCTACAGAGCCAGCAAACAAAACCTAATTATAGAAATGTATAGATTCTGACCTTAGAGACTGAATTAACAGCTGACCGTGGACCATAGTAAGTATTGTCAGACAATCAAGGGCAATTTTCTTTCTTTCTTTCTTTCTTTCTTTCTTTCTTTCTTTCTTTCTTTCTTTCTTTCTTTCTATCTACATGAGTATAACTGAGGAGCATAAAATTATGATTTATATAATAAAAGTCTAGTTTAATAATGCCAAAAACATGAATTATTTTTAGTAATAACAATTAAAAAGGAACAAGTATGTATTCTTCCCCTCGACATTAATACAAGGTACTTCCCTTTTGTTTACTTAACTTCTGTAATTGTGGCTTGAAATAATATCCTTTCCTCCTTTCTTTCCTCCTAGAGAGAGCTTAGCATTCACATTCTTTCTGGTAGAACAGCACACAACTCAGCTGGGGCAAATCTTATACCTCAGGCTTGTTTTCCTGCCACTCTTAAGAATTTAATTAGTTAATTAGCTTTCTCAGGTGTAATCAGCAGCTGTGCACATCTGCCTGGGATAGTGATATGCAACTAGCCAGAGGCAGTCCCCTCTCCACTTTGGCCTGAAGAAAGGCCCAGTGTCTCTTCAGTCAGCCTTTCCATGCACACATGAATATAACTGCTGTAGACACCAATATGTTGGCCATAGTGTCCTTTCTCCCCAAGGAAATCCATATACTTTGTCTCTTTGATTATGCTTTATGACCAGCTATTGTTCTTCGCTTTCTCTCCCTCTGCTCTTAGCTTTTCTTATATCTCCATATTATCTGCATTTCAAGAGGAATTATTTTTGTTCTGGAATGATTTTGCTTTTACAGAACAGATATTGTCTCCAGGGTTCTTGGAATACCTGTCAACATTTTTCCTACCTACAACAAAGAGTTACCTAAGGGGGGAAAAAAGAAGAAGAAGAAGACACAGAGACAGGATGCAAAGTCAGGAAAGAAATATGACAGAATGACAGAGAGGCCAAACTGCCAAGCTTTATTTATATAAATAGGTTACTTTAGGTCATTGGCATCATTAGTACATATTGTTCATTGTCTTACTAGGCAGGTTACAGACTTAGCAACATTATGCAGCTTATTCCTTAGCTATATACTAAGTTGCAATGTCAAATGTTAGGAGCTTTGTGTAGCTCCCAAGAAAATCTATTGTATATAGTTACTGTTATGGGGCAGGTTTAGGCTCAGTGAAAAGTTGTGGCTTTCTAACAAGAGAATCCTTTTATTCCCATTCTTTTATGCCTGAGATCAAGGTTGAGGCTCATAAGGCTCTAACTCAGAGCCTCCTCATGAAGGACATTTTTATAGCAGCCAGGCATCCTGTGTCTCTGCACAGAAGTTTTCCCAGCATCCAGGTATTCTTTGTCTTTGCACAGAAACTTCCTAGCCACCAAGTCAAGAAGCTATCAAAGACCTCAATCCCAATTACGGAATTCCTACATTTATTTAGATTAATTCTTAAGAACAAGCAACAAACATGACTGGGCTATTTGATTGGAAAATACTTTGTGGACTTTGGTTAACTTGGAGAATCATTCAGAAGAATGAAAGAATATGCTGGAAAACAGAAAAATAAAGGGAGCCCACAAAGTCAGAAATAAACAAAATCATGTCTCAGAAATCATTGTAAGGAAAATTGGACATAGATACACACACACACACACACACCAATAAAAAGCATATCTTTTGGAAAAAATAACATTTTATTTGAATTTTTGTTTATGCAAGACATTTTGGAAGATAGTACTAAACACATTTGATATAATCACAGTGCTAATACATGCAGTTAAATATAGGGCATATAGAAATATGTAGTACAATTATAAGATATTATGTAAGTATAGTTTGATTTACACACAAATATACAGGTGTACTGAACAGAATAATATCCACAGAAAGAAAAAAATCTGAGTTTTCAATGCTTTATTTAAAAAATGGGTTGTTCTTCATCACAATTCACAGATACACTCTGAGTAGAAATTTATTTTAAAAAATGTTATAGTGTTTCAGAGCCAACTGGATATTTATGGAAATTTCTCTTTTTTGATCCAAAACCTCCTATTTTTAATTTTATTTCAATTTCTTTTTTTTTTTTTTTTTTTTAAGGAATGAACTCCAAGCAATGAATTTTCCTCTTAGAACTGCTTTCAATGTGTCCCATAGATTCCGATATGTTGTGTCT
>NW_026006566.1:0-4795 GCF_001458135.2 Marmota marmota marmota
GAGAGAGAAGATGGGAGGGGAGGGGAGGGGGGATAGTAGAGGATAGGAAAGGTAGCAGAATACAACAGTTACTAATATGGCATTATGTAAAAATGTGGATGTGTAACCGATGCGATTCTGCAATCTGTATTTGGGGTAAAAATGGGAGTTCATAACCCACTTGAATCTAATGTATGAAATATGGTATGTCAAGAGCTTTGTAATGTTTTGAACAACCAATAAAAAAAAGATAAAGAAAAAAAAGAAGTAAAAAACCTCAAAACTATAAGATAAGATTCACTCCTTCCTATGGATACCAGCTTTGGACTCCCTTCCCCTTCAGAAAAAGTCTGGCTATGTTCTACCCTTTAAATAAAACTTGTTTTCTATGAAAAAAAACTTCAATATCTCTAGCACTTAAAGAAATGCAAATCAAAACCACACTGAGATTCCATCTCACTCCAGTCAAAATGGCAATTATTAAGAATACAAGTGGCAATAAATTTTGGCAGGGATATGGGGAAAATATTTACTCATATATTGCTGGTGTGTCTGCAATGTGGTGCAACCACCATGGAAAACAATATGGAAATTCCTCAGAACACTTGGAATGAAACCACTTTTGACCCAGTTTCACACTCCTCAGTACATACCCAAAGTACTTAAAATCTGCATACTGCAGGGAAACAGCCACATCAATGTTTATGTCAGCTCAATTCACAATAGTTAAGGTATGGAATCAGCCTAGGTGCCCTTCAACAGATGATTGGATAAAGAAAATGTGGTATATACATACAATGGAATATTACTCAGATGTAAAGAAGAATGAAATTATGGCATTTGCTGGTAAATGGATGGAACCAGAGACTACCATGCTAGTGAAATAAGCCAACCCCCAAATACCAAAGCCTGAATATTCTCTCTGATAGGTAGGTACTAACACAAAATAAGGAGGGGGTAGAGAAAAAGAGAAGTTCACTGGATTAAAGAAGAGGAAGGGAAAGGGTTTTAGAAATAACTTTCCCATGTTCATATGTGAATACATGACCAGTGAAATTCCACATCATATACAACCACAGAAACTGGTTCTAATTAGACTATGTTATACTCTATATATGTATAATATGTCAAAATCACTCTACTGTCATGTATATAAGTATATAAAATGTACTATTGTTATTTCTATACAGTAGTAAGAAACAAAAATAAATTTAGATATTCTCATTTGAAATTCCATGAAAGAGGGAAATTTAGAAATAAATTCAGCAAAAAATAATTGTAAATTTCATGCTCTGAAAATTGTAAAACATTATTTCAATAATCATTTAAAGAAATGCAAAAGGTATCTGTATTCAAGTTTAGATGAAAATATTATTTATAAAACATTCTTCACAAATTAATCCAGATTACCAGTGAAATTCTTTTCAAAAATCCTAGTTGACTCTCTTTTGCACAAGTTAATAATTTGACCCTGAAATTCATTTGAAAATACAAGGGACCAAAAATACCTCGAACAATATTGCATAGGAAAACTAAGTTGAAGGACTCACAGTTTCTTAATTGAAACCTTAAAATAAGCTTCATTAATCAAAATAGTGTGATACTGGCATAAGAATCGAGAGTCCAGAAATAAACCTATGCATCCACAGTGACTTAATTTTGGTCAAGAATGCCAAGATAACTCAATGAGGAAAAGAAAAGTATTTTTGATGAATAATGCTGGGACAGCTGGATAGCCACAAGAAAAACAATAAAATTTGACATCATACCATACATATATCATACCATAGGCAAAAATCAATCACCCAGTAAATGCATGTGGGGCTTATCAGTAAGAAGAGTATACTCCTTCATGTAACAACAAGAGGACTTAAGTGATATGAAATTCAAGATGGTAGGAAACAGGGTTAATAAGTGCTGTAACAACTTGTCCTTCCATTATGTCAGTAAAATTTGGTGGACAGCATAACACTTACTTCCATCTTACATCAATGGAGTAAAATGAATTGATGAGACTGGGCTACATATTGTTTTGTGTTTCCTCCTCCTTCTCCTGGTACCAGAGGTGCCCATCTTAGAGATATGTTTTGATTACCACTTTGCAACATCAATGTAGTATGAGTTAGTATTAAATAAGAGTTCAGCTGAGAGCTGAGATTAGAACACCAATTGGAGCAAAACATTTTTATAAGTTGTTGTCCTACATTTGTCAGAAGTATGTCAGTAAGACAGAGGAAGAGCTAAAATAACACACTAACTAGCTGCAATCAGGTAGTGTAAATCATTAATCCAGTCCACTTCTGTTGAGGTAGAGTCTGAGGGGACCAGTAAGAAACAGACACATACCAATCAGGCCTTCATACTACATTATTAATGGCGAAGCTGCCTGATAAAATACAAGTGAAAGTCAATCACATTAGCAGGAACAACTAAAATCACAATCTGAATGAAAAAAAAAATTCACCAATATCAAAGTGAATCAGATGTTGGAACCCTCTAACAAGAGCAAATATAAAAAAAATAAGAAATTTAGAATTATCTTGGCACATTTAGAAAAACAGAAAATGTCAGAGGAAAATAGAAGTTAATATATATATAAGTGGTAAGGATGTAACTGAAATTTATAATAACCAGAAAAAAAATCAGTGAATGGAATCACAATAGAGTGCAAAACACCAGAAAAAGAGAAATATTGGGGACAGATCATTGGAATTTACTGAATCAGAAAAACAGAAAACAACAGAATGACAGAAGAAGGAAAGAGATTTAGGGACATGTAGAATAATAACAAAAGAATTAACTTTTTATCATTGGAGTTTTAGAAATGGAAGAGTATGATCTGAATGATTATTTGAAGAAATAACAGTTTAAAATTCCCCAAATTATGGAAGGACATAAATCTGTAATCTTACAGAACTGAGTAAACCACAATTACCATATACAAAAAGATCCAGACCAAAAAAATCATGAATAAATTAAATATAATCATTAAAATATTAAATACAAAGGATAATTCTAAATTATATATGAGATGGAATTAATAATACTGGCATACTAGTCAAAGGATGAGATGCTTTTTTTCTGAAATTATGGAGGTCACAGAGAAGTGACAAAATACTTTTCAAATATTGAAAGAAATTTTGTATCATACAAAAACATTTTCAGGTGAAATAAGGATAAGATAATTTGTTGCAATCAATATACCCTCGAAATATGGAAAAAAAGAACTTCTTTAAACAGGCAAATAATGAAAATGGAATAAGAATTGTAGCTTCAGAAAAAAAATAGCAGAAAAGACAAAATATATGTGAATGTATTACACCACACTTCTGGTAAATTGATTAAGTTATATTTTGATAATTTAAAGAAAAACTATTACATCATCTAATATGGGATTAAAAGTATTTTCAGGAAATTACAGTAGATGGGATAGAGAGAGAAGATGGGAGGGGAGGAGAGGGGGGATAGTAGAGGATAGGAAAGGTAGCAGAATACAACAGTTACTAATATGGCATTATGTAAAAATGTGGATGTGTAACCGATGTCATTCTGCAATCTGTATTTGGGGTAAAAATGGGAGTTCATTACCCACTTGAATCTAATGTATGAAATATGATATGTCAAGAGCTTTGTAATGTTTTGAACAACCAATAAAAAAAAGAATAAAAGACAAAAAAATTGACTACACTCAACATCCCTTCATGATGAAAAATAAATAGACCTAAGCTCAAGTAGTAATTAATGAATAACTTTTTATTTGTATTTACTTATTATGATTATATATAAATTATAAATTTCCTTCCTCCCCTCCCCACCAACAACTTTACCCACCTATCCCTGTCATTCTTCCCCTTGATCCATTACCTCTATTCTAGTGGTCTATTTCTGTTTCATGATTTTTTTTAATTTTTTCCCTCTCTAGCTTAAAAATATGAGACAATATGCAACTCTTCCATTTCTATAGCCTGGATTACATCACAGAATGAGATGATATTCAGTTCCATTCTAAAGAGGATGAGATAAAATATTGGGGATTGATATGTATTTCCCTGATTGCTGATCTTTTTGAATATATTTCACATATTTGCAGGCAAATTTTATTTCTTCTTTTGAGAAATAACAATTCAGTTTGTTTGCTCATTTATTGATTGTTTTACTTATTTTAAGGTATTTTTTAAACTTATGTTTGTATTCTGAATATTAATCCTCTGTAGAAAGAGTAGTTAACAAAGATTTCCTTCCATTAGGCTATGTCTTCATGATGTTAATTTTTTTCCTTTGCTTGTGCAAAAGTGTTTAAGTTGATGCCATCCAGTTTAGTAATTCTTGGTATTATTGGTATTATTTCCTAATTTTAGGTTTCCATACTGAAGAAGTCATTGCCTATGCCTATTTTGGTGGAGTGTTGCTCTTACGTATTCTTACACTAGCTACAAAGTTCTTGGTCTGATTCTTAAGTTTTTGATCTACTTTTGAGTTGACTTTTGAGTAGCATGAGAGATATGGGTCTAGTTCTATTCTTCTACATATAGGTATTCAGTTTTCCCAGAACCACTTGTTAAATATCTGTCTATTGCTGCCTTTGTTAAGGATCAGAAGTTTGCAATTATTTGAGTTTTCTTTTTTTTTTTTAATTCTGATCCATTTTTCTACATGCCTGTTCTTATGCCAATACCATGCAATTTATGTTATTCTAATTCTGTAGTGTAGTTTCAAATTTGATATTATGATGCCTCCAGCATTGCTCTTTTTGTTCAAAATTGCTTTGGTTATTCTGGGTCCTCTATTTTCTCAAATGTGAAGAAGGTCATTGGAC
>NW_026006567.1:0-4795 GCF_001458135.2 Marmota marmota marmota
TTTTTTTTTTTTTTTTTTTTCTTTTTGATACAAGATCTCACTAAGATGCTCAGAGCCTTGGAAAGTTGCTGAGGCTGGCCTCAAACTTGCAATCCTCCTGCTTCAACCTCTTGAGTCACTGGAATTACAGGCTTCTGGCTTTGTACCTGGCTTCATTATTTAAGACTATTTAAATTCTATTTGCTTTGGCAGTTCTTCACAGATTTCCACAATCTAAGATAATTTTCCAGGCATTCTCATTTCTGTTTTGTTTGCCCTTGGTTGCTATGTCAGTGATGTTTTATCTTTGCTTATGCATATCTTTGTCACCCCTAATAATAAAGCCAGTTATCCTAACAACCTCTTAACCCATGAAGACTGACCATGTCTATACTGTTTGCTCAGAGACTAGTACAGATAGTTGTTGGATCTTCTAAATGTAACTTTTCTAAAATGATTGATTATATAAAGTGTAAATATACTTTTTTTTTCTTTTTTTGAGACTAAAGTTACTTGAAATGAGTTTGAAATTATTGGTAACATATATGTGCACATTTTTATGGACATCTTCCTTATTTCATAAATAGTTAATAAAGTATATAAACTCTGGTAACATTATGAAATATTACTACACAGCTGTCAATAAAGCAGTACTAAATGGATGAGAACTTACAGCAATTAGGGAGAACACCACCATGGTGGAACACTGGCAGTATTTCAGAAGCAGTGAGTTAAGAGATATTGACAGTTTGGAGTTCGAGACTTGAGTGGTTTAAAGTGGATTTTTCAAAGCAGGCAACTAATTGGCATTGGAAGATTCATAACATTTTTGGGTTGGTGGACATAACAAAGCAATGGTTTTGGACAGAGAATTATATTAAGTAATTGTTTATGGTAATTGAACTGTTTATCCAGGTGAGCAGAGTGCTATCTTTGATAAATGGATCTGCAGGAATTGCCTAAAGGAAAGCATAAAAATATTTATTATTTTACAATCTTTCCATTCCTCAGCAAAACATTTTTACAAGCAATTAAGTTGTGTTGACACAGGTGAATTCAATTGTTTGTACTATTAGCTATGTCATATATAATGAGGATGGTTACTTTTACTTCTAAAGAATAATAATATTTTACAATGGAAAATTTCTTTAACTTTTGCAAGAGAGACTAAAAGGGAACAATAGCTCCAAAATATATTGGGCTAAGCAAAAAGTAGAATAAGAAGGAGAAGATATTTGCTAAAATGGGCATTCCAATTTAGGTCATAATTTCTCATAGAATCATTGATGCTTCTAAGGAAATTTCAAGATATTATGCTAGAATGTGCCTTCACATATATTGAAAAACATTGAGTTAAATAATATTAAACAACATCCCCACTCCTTCAAGAAACTTCAGAATCTTTTAGGATGTTAAAGCACTTGATGAGTTTCTGCAGTGGCATACAAAAAAATTTGACAAATTTATTTGAGCAAGTTACTCTTGCATTGTGCAAGGTCTCCTGGGACCAAGTGGAGCACACTTTATGAAGAGCTTTTACAAGTTAATAGAATTATAATATACTAAGAAACTCTGTAGTTACATTGTTTTTAGCTTCAGAACTGTGAATGAAAAAAATCTATATACAGAAATCTTTGAAATCACATCAGAAAAGTAATATTTTACAAAGATTATTTGATGATCCTTTTGGGAACACTAGAATAACTAGTTTTGTGTAGCCTTTCATTTTGTATATTTATTATATACTGAAATTAGATCTATATAAACTTGATTTTTCTTTTCACTATAGAGCAAAACTCCTAGTGGCTATGAATGAAATTTTCAAATATATCACATGGTCAGGAAATTTTGTCAGTGCATAAAGGAGAATCGTTTTGCAAGCAAAGAGGTTGGGTTTTTGATAACTTCAGAATATTCACCTTAGAACCCATCTGACATGATCTAGTGCTGCCTTTTCCAAGGAGCCTCTCCTTGATCATATGAGTAATCCTATCCTTTAGTTTGCTAATGGGTAAAATGGATGATTTAGAGATGCTTTAAGAATGAAATGAGTTAACATAGCTGAAACAAGTGTATTCCATGGATCAAAGGCTATTATATTCAAAACATCAAATTGTATGTTAGTCTCAAAGCTTAATTGTAGGGGTAAAAATAAACATATTTTTTTTCTTCTATAAATTTACCTGAATGATCAGAGTTACATAAATCCCAGAACTCTAAGTTAATGATATACGTCTGCTTCTCTTCTCTGGTGGCCTTGGTGTCTCAGTATATATCCTTTTCTGACTGATTGTAGCTGAGCACAATTTGATGACTAAAGAACAGTGTTCTGTTATCAGTGGCACCCATCCCACACCAGAAGCCTTTTGATTAAGTTGCTGAGGTATATACACCATCTATAATCGTATTCTCGTAACTGAAGATAGATGACCAAATTTGTCATCAGACTGCAAGAGTTATTAACTGGAGTTGTGCTCATAATTTCCAATACCACATTTAAACAAAAAATCTGCCTTCTGCTAGTTGAGGGGAGGGTGTGGAGGAGAGATGAGACTGGAGAGGCAGGTGCCAAGCAGGAGATGAAGTGGTTTCCTTTGCCAGGGAACAGCTGTACTTGTAGGCAGGAAGGGGGAAAAAGAACACATTTATGTCCTGGATGAAATTAATACAAATCTTCAGTTTTACCCAGATGGTGTGATTTCACAACTTGGATTTTATAACACTTGGTTTGGTGGTAAAATGGTCAATTTCTGTACCAGATCATACTTATAAATTCTCTAGCAAAGTGTCATATTTTTCATGTAAATACTTCCAAAGCAAAACTTATTTTTAGCATCAACTATAGGAAAGAATTCATGAGCATCTTCTTTTGGAGTCAGTTATGTAACTGTTTTCTATAAGAACTGTACAAGAAAAAGAAATGAAAAGAAACATAGATGTGGATAAAGGAGCATGTATTTAAGATGGTTGAATTAGTTTGAAGTGAAGATAAAATCCCTAGTGGGTGCTTTTAAAATTTGACTTGGGTTTAAATTGTGACACTTAAATGTTGCTAATTGCTGTTATTTTATTCATCCAGCAAAGGTTTGTTAGGTGTCACCTACAGTGGCATTCACCATTATATATCCTGTGAAATTCACTGAGTATCATAAAGAACATGTTTTATTGAAAGACAGAAAAACATCAAATAAAGCAGTGGTGTGTTATTTCCAACAAGAAATATGTTATGGGGATTGAGAGAGGATTATGACTTATGGTTCTTTTCTATAAGGTGATGAAATGTCACCTATGTAGTGACACATAATCAGAAAAGTGTAATAAATGGATGATCCAGTCATAAGATATTGGTTGTGTTATAATATGGGATTTGATCATTGGAAAATAGATATGTTAAAGTGAGATAACCCATTCAAAACGTTATTCATATAGTGAGCATGAGTATTTGGGGGCTCTCTGGGATTATACAGGTTTGTTTGGATCAGGCCTAAGGTTTCAAGAGGGAGTGGTTGTTTCCATCTGATCAACCAGTCTTATTGGCTGTTACTCAATGAAGGAAGGGTGAACAGCTGTAGGAAAATAATTTCCACTGTCTATTAAAACTCTTTGGGTGGTTTTAGTATTCTTTCAATATGAACATTTTAATAATCAATATATATTTGTATAAGTCTGTGTTCTCAAAGACAAAATACCAATATGAGAGAGCAGACAGACACACAGAAACACATGTGCACACGAAAAAGATGGATGGTTTTTAAGAAATTTGGCTCAGAGGATTGTGGGAACTGACAAGTCACCCATAGGGCCGACCTACAGGCTGAAAAATTCAGGCAGGAGTTGCTAGATTCTTGAAACAGAAAGTTTTCTTCTACAAAAATCCACAGTGTTTGCTTGTAAGAGCTTCATCTGAGTGGATGAGGCCAATCTATATTATAAAGAGTGATCTTAGAATCAAATGATTGTAGATATTAAACACATCTACAAAAATACCTTGACAGCAATAACTGGATTAGTGTTTGACTAAATACCTTGGCATGACAGCCTAGTTAGAATGACAAGACTAACTATTGCACTGTTAAGGAGATCAGCCTCTTTGCCAGACACAGGTATTTTAATTAGAAATTTGTACCAATCTTAAAGACAGGTATGATCATGAATATGATGTGAGCTAAAAATAACCTAATGAATAACATCTAGGGTAAGATCTAGCTGTCACTTTATAATCATTAAAAAACATGCTACTATCATGTGAGAGGACAGAGAAAATATTCTGATTTTTTTGTTAGATATCTTAGAGAAAAGGGTCACTATTAGCATAAATTAGCATTTTTGTATACAAAAATAAATGTGAGATAGCATATTCATTCCAAAGACTTGAAATCTTTCTGTGTGAAATGCTGCAAATTCCTTTTGAGTAGGAAGTGGTCTGGATAAATTTCTAGTAACTTATATGCTCAACTCTCAGGAGAACACTTAAGGAGAAAAATGGAGAAGAGGCAACAAATTTCTAGAAGTTATATGAAAAACTATTGAAAGCAAGTAACATGCTCTCAGATATAATGTGATATGCTGTGATAGTCAATATATCAATCATTAATAGCTATCCACAGCTGTCTATAAAATGGATAATTATAATATTATTCAAGAGATTCATCTTTAGTAGCAGTAGTTTTTCTTTTGCAGTTTAGCTCCATTAGCTTTTTTATTTTGGTTGCCAGACTATAACTATGGGGATACAAATTTGTGAAGCAAGAGCTGATAGGCCCTTTGGTTTCTGATTATATATATATATATATATATATATATATATATATATATA
>NW_026006568.1:0-4795 GCF_001458135.2 Marmota marmota marmota
CTCTGTATTTTCCATATCTGACTAGAAAGGCAGAAAGGGGTACTCATTAAAAACTTCTTGATGGGAGGAACAATTCCCTGGAGGCAGGTGACCTTGGCAACAGGTGAGGAGGAGGAGGAAGTGTTCTGGAATTCTGTTTAGGTATTCTGTTTCCTTTTGAATCAACCCCCGTCTTCCTGATCCAATACTTCACTATCTATACTTTTTTTGGGGGGGGGTGTACGGGGATTGAACTCAAGGGCACTCCAAGAACCACATCCCCAGCAAATAATACAAAATAATATTTTGTATTATTTAGAGACAGGGTCTCATCGAGTTGCTTAGCACCTTGATTTTGCTGAGGCTGGCTTTGAACTTGCGATCTTTCTGCCTCAGCCTCCTGAGCCACTGGGATTACAGGCATGTGCCACTGTGCCCAGCCTCATTATCTACACTGACTGTCATTTGCCCTGGTCACAATCCCCTCTCTGATTAAGGGAACTCTTACTGCTCTAAGAGGAAATGAGTAATAACCACTTTGGCTGCTTCAGGATGAGAGGGGGCCATGTGGGGCAAGCAGTTTGGGTTTCCCTTTTAGAAATGCTGTGGGTGGGTCAGTTGAGGGGTCTGTGGGGAAAGTCTGGTTTGGAAAGAACAATTTGTAAAGTCATCTAAGATGTGGGTGCTTCTATGAGAGAAACAAAAAGACATGAGTATTGGAATGCATTTAGTACAAAATAAATGACAAAGAGTCTGGGACATGTCAATGAATATCATGATGAGGATAGAAACCAGGAACTTTTACCAGGAGATGCAAGAGCTAAAAAATTGTTCCCATGATAAGGGTAGTGAGGAAATGACCTATTTGGGGATATTAAGGATATTAGTTATATTCTCAGAGTTGTCAGGAATGAAAACACAATACAGTCTTAATAATGTCACAGATGCCCCATAAGATGTAGGTAAGATATCTAATGTCATCTGATTTTTGTAAAATACATTTTTTTATTGGCATATCTTCTATGTTTAGTAAAGATCCCTTTATTTACTGTCACTTAGGGCTAGCAAACAGATCAAGTCTGTCTATGTAGGAGGTTAGGAAGATTTGTAGGCCCTAAATTGATTTAAAAAAGCTGTTGACTCTGATAGTTTCTTGATAGTTATTAGGCACTCCTGTCTAGGAATCCCTCTTTCATAGCCTTTAATCTTACTTACTCTTGGTGGGGCTGACACAAGTATATATCTTAAGTTACATTACATTTTAGAGTATAGTTTTATACTCTAAAATAACAGTTGTTGTTTAACCAGTCATACAAATCCTAATTCCTTTAAGACTAGTTTCTTTAAATGATAAATTTAACAGATACAAGTCTTTTCTTTTAAATGCCCAGGTATGGCTGTTCTTTGGCTGTAACTTATTTTGCTAGGTATTTAAGACCAAGCTGGTCAAATTGACCTTGTTCCTATCTATTGTTAAGAGTCAGCTAGCTGAGTTTCCTCAGGGGGCACTCTTGGGAACTTGTGAGCAGCCTCTTGGCTCCTCTAGTGCCATCTTCCAGGATAGGTCAGGGTCTTGTTGACCACATGGCTTTCCTTGGAAGCATTAGGAACATTTCCTTCTCCAATGACCCTCCTCTTTGCAGCATTTGCACTGGTCAGCTTTCTGTTCTCCAGGGTCTCTTTGATTCCCCTGATCCAGGAGATCATGTGACCCAGAGTTACAAAGTACTTAGAGAAGTCCCCTTGTTCCCTGAGTCCAAGCTGACTTAGAGGGCAAGAGCCAAATATTGGCTATTTTCTTCTTGGCTCTTTTACTTCCGTTAGTCTCTAAGTTTTGGTTTTAAACATCCAGCAAATCAGTTTCACCAGTTTTAAACCAAGAGTACTGGGTTTTATCTTTAATGTCTATAACTTTGTAGTTATTTCCCCTTTCATTTAATTGGGAATCAGTATTAGCCTTACATCCTGTCTTTTCTATAGGTGATGTCCTATTGTTTCAAAGTAACTCAGGTTGTTATATTAGAAGTTACATTTTTTTGAGCTGGGGCTATAGCTCAGTGGCAGAGCGCTTGACTAGCATGTGTGAGGCACTGGGGTTCAATACTTAGCACTACATAAAAATAAATTAAATAAAGGCATTCTGTCCGTCTACAACTACAATTTTTTAAAAAAGTTATATTTTGCAATATAATAACAGACAATGGTTCTAAAATTTATAAGGAAAATACAAAATAAAATTAATGAGAGCAAAAACTTTGAGTTTGTATAATAGCTATGAACTAAGAAACATAATTTTTATAATCCCAAATCTTTACTTCAAACTTCAGTTTGAGGAACACCAGCTTGGTAATATATTCTTCTGAATCTTATGTTTTGAAGACTTGCATACTTGGAAGACATGAATACATTTAGTAGACAAAGATATATTTAGTAAACAAAGAAGCCAATTACACTGATGTTCTTATATTAACCAAGTTTAGCTTTTAAAGAAAAAAATTAGAATCTATAGTATAGTTTTATACCCTAAAATAACAGTTGTTGTTTAACCAGTCATACAAATCCTAATTCCTTTAAGACTAGTTTCTCTAAATGATAAATTTAACAGATACAAGAAATTACCTTGATAGATAAAAGCAGATTAAGCTACTTCAAAACATAGAGGATTAAACTTTGGTTTATATCAGTACCTTAGGAAACATTTGACCTTAGGAAAAAGCTTTAAATAACTTTAACTGGTTGTATTAATTATGTATAACCAACTTAATTACACACAAACTTTTTGGGATTTACCCTCCACAAACCCTTTGCAACTTAGACATTCTACAACTTTTTGCTTTACCATACAAAGACTTTCTCATCCAGAAACATTTCTTTTTCCTTCTATTTTCCATACTAAAATATATTTCCATATCTAAAACCGGTGGTGGCAGTTGGGCTCTGAGGGAATTCCTGAAGAGCTTGTATGGTGCGGAGTGTGTGTTCTAAAAATAAAGTTCGTTTCTGCTTGATAAGTGGCTCGTGAATTGTGCCCAGCCAGACTGCGGCACAGTAGGGCATTTTAACCATTATTTTTCCATTTCCCCAGTCGGTAATCAGACCAGGTTTTGATGCAGAAAATTATGAGACATATTCTCCCATCAATACTTTTAAGGACGAGGTTCCCTTCTGAACAACAACATGAACTGCACAAAAAAGAACAGAACCCATAAGTGCCTGCACCAAGGAACTGTCTCTTTGGCTAGAGGATGTCTCCCCAGTGCTAGACCCTCTAGTGGCCACCAGTTTCCATCCCTCCTTCCATGGATGAACTCTGGATTTAACTGCTACATCACCAGTGTGGTCATAACCCCTGGGCTTTTTCATGGGTGGCTATGAAAATGATGCAAACCTCAGATTATCCATCCTTACCGTGTGATTTGTAATCCCTGGGAGAACATGGGACCCCCTTTTGTAATGAATCTTGATCTGTCTGTGTTAATGAACTTTTTTGGGTGGTGTAGAATTTGGCCTCACTTAGAATGGAGGCTCATAGTTGAATTTAATTTACATGTTTGGCACAATTTGAGTTTTTTAAACAAGGAAGTCCTTAGGCCTGCACATAGAAGCTTCGGATTATTTCCTTCCCTTTTACAGAACAGGCTGAGCATATTAAAATTTATATTTCCCTCTGATGGCCATGATTTTCTATCAGAGAGTTTGTATGGAGACCATGTTTGGCAGCAGCAAAACACTAGGGGGAAAAGGCTGGAAAAAGAGAAAAAGAGTTTATGCTCTCTGTGGGCCAAAGGAATGTTCAGAAGGCTGAGGGTGTAAATCTCCCTTTTTGCATTCAAAGAAGCTTGCTGACCACACAGGAGCAGAGAAACAGCTATGGGAATCCCTTCTGTCTTGTAAAGGCTTAATATGCAAACAAAGGGAACCTAGGCATTTCCTTATGTCTCTATGGCTGGAGTCTGATCAGTGAGTGGAGGGGAGAAATGAACACAGGAAAGTGTAGTTTGGCTTCTACAGAGGTATGTGTCACGGGGGCTTTTGCTCAGGGCCACTTGATCGACCACCCATAAGGGCAGTCGGAGAAGAGGTCCAGGGAGAAATCTTTACAATTAATTGGAGAGTGGCCCTGGCCAGAATCTCGCTGTTGTTCCAACCCTTTGTCCATCTCCTTGCATCCAAATGCAGACCAGCATTAGAGACACTGTGTCAGGACAGATATGCTCCAAGCCTGGATTGGATAGTGAGAAATGGCTTTGGCAAAACTCAACATGCCTGACACGCAGGACAGGGATTGGTAGCCACCTAGGCCATGAACTCTGTCACCCTAGTTTTGTAGAATGGCAGCTTGCATGAACTGCACTTAATTAGCCAACAGATGCCCATTATTGTCCTCCAGAAAGAAAAGAAAGTGGCAGAAAGGTGCACCTCAGAAAGATGTGCGGTATAGGGGAGCTTACCTCCAGGCCTCCAGCGCTATCCCAGAGAGCCCCCCCAAGAAATGCAGATGCAAGAGCAAAAAGTTTTATTTAAAGCATAGAATAGAGAGAACGGGAACTCCTCTGGAGAGGAGGGGGTCCAGAGCTGGTGCCCTGAGAGTGTAGGGCGTGTCCTGCCCCTTTTATAGATGTCAGGTTTCCTTTCTTCTCCTGTCCCCTCCTCCCCTGCCTACATGACCAAAAGTTCAGGGGGGTACCATTCCCTATTTTCCATATCTGCCCAGAAAGGCAGGAAGAGGGTACTCTTTAACAACCCCGTCTTGGGAGGAACAATTCCCTAGAGACAGAGGACCTTGACAACAGGTGAAGAGGACCTTGACAACAGG
>NW_026006569.1:0-4793 GCF_001458135.2 Marmota marmota marmota
GGTGCTGGGGATCGAACCCAGTGCCTCAGGCATGCTAGGCGAGCACTCTATCTCTGAGCCACAACCCCAGCCCCTGGAAATTTTTTAGCATATAAATATTCAATTTTACTTGCACCATTTGTTGACCAGACTATCCTCCCCACCCCCACCTCATTAGTGGACATATTTTTAAAAAAATAATTGGCCACATATGTATGGTCTGTTTTGGGATTCTATTCGTCATTGATCTATTCCAATGTCAGCACCATACCGTTTTTTACTTAAGAAGCTTTCTAAAAATTCTTGATGTCAGCTGATTTACTTCCTTTCTTTCCCTCATTCCCCTACCCCAAATGGCCATTCTAGATTATTTATATTCCCATGTAAATGTTATAATTGGCTTAGCAATTTCTACAAAATTGAAAAAAAAAAGTCTGCTGGGTTGTTTTGAGATCATATTACATCTATATATAATCAATTTGAGAAAGTTTTAACAACAGATTTTTTTGACCCATAAAATCTGTATTTCTCGTCATTTTCTTAAGTCAGTCTATTTTTTTCTCATTCTCTTGCAATGTTAGTGATACACAATATTTCATATTTTGTCAAGTTTATCCCTAAGTATTTCATGTTTTCAGATAGTACTGTCATTGAATACTACAATGAACCTCACTCAGGTGTAAATATGAGCATCCAAATACCAATATATGGCTTGTCCAGATATCTAAAATCAAGGTAGATATGTTTCTAGAGGTAGGCAAAACACGGAGTTTTACCTAAACCAATTGTATTTTCATTACTAACTTAAAACTGTACCATTCTCTAAAGAGGAAAAATAAAAATCCTTTCTTGCAATTCTTTTTCTTTTTTCTTTGGCACAAGGGGTATTTAAACATTGAGCCATATCCCCAGCCATATATTTTATATATGTATAATTTAGAAATAGGGTCTCACTGAGTTGCTTAGGGGCTTGCTTGCTAAATTGCTGAGGCTGGCTTTAAATTCATGATCCTCCTGCTTCAGACTCTGAAACTGCTGGGATTATAGGTGTGTACCACTGCGCCTGGCAGTTCTTGCAATCTTAAAGAGTAAATTAACAAATTAATGGTCTACCAATGGTATCCTCTTGAACTCCAGAATAACAGGGCATTAAGAGCGAATGGAGGAAACCACAGCCAGGGCAAACCTGTGCAGTCTCTCCATGCACAGCCAGCTGCCTACAGCATTCCCTCCACCCCCGGTCTTCCTGCTGACTCTGTCCAAGTGTCTGAGAATCCATCAGCTTCCTGAAGTAGCCCTTCTCTTCAGCACAACTGTTTGTGGGGGGCAAGAGAGTGATTTAATGACCAATAAGAAAAAGCAGTGTTTTCCTGGCTTTTCACCAAGTCGTTCATTGGTACACATGAAAACTAACTTTTTAAAAATTTTTTAAATTCTAAAAACCATCCCAAAATATACAACTATTTTCTAGGTGGAAAGAAGATAGTGAGTTGTGGGTAAATCAGTAGGCTTTTAGGAACAAACCACCTCACTACAAGTGAAGACTGAACAGAACTTGCTGATTCAATCTATTTCTCTGTAATGAAGAAAGATGAGCAACTCTGGTGGAGCTGAGAGGGCCTGGGTTCAAGAAACTCCCAAGAAGTGCTAAGGGCTGAGAGGACAGTGATTCTCTCCCACAGCGCAGCCTGGTCAGAGAGGTTCTCATCAACCTAATGGGAACTGTTATCCACAAAAACCAATGTAACTTCTAGACCAGCCACAGACAAATGCAATTTTAACCAAAATTTAAATTAATTTTATTCAATTTTAACTAAAGGAGCTCCAAATTTTCTTTGGTTAAAATTTCATTCACATTTCTTGTATCTATAATCTGGACTTAGTTGATTCGAAGGTGAGTACCCCACAGTTTTCTACTGAACTAATCCAGAGAAGTTATCTCCTGCATTAGTATTTTGTGACATCAGAAAAAATCTTTAATGGCTCTAGCTTGTTTTTATATAACCTAGGCCCAATTGGCAGGAGGATAAACAATAATTTATAAGCCTTCTATAGCTAATTCATAATTCAAAGAAAGAATACTCTTTTGTTAGTATGAGGTAATTCAACTTTGTTTCCATTTTAATCACCGATAGTGGTAGGCAGTAAAGGAATGTAGGTTATTACAATACTCAATGTCCAATAAATCTTTTGATCAGTCTTAAAATAGATGTATCAAGTAAGTGGTGATAGAGATTTTAAACCAATTTTGGGAATCCACAATAAAGTAAGAGCCCTAAGGCAGAATAGCAACCATTCATTGCTTCAATGGGCAAGAATCAGAGCATCAATTGCTGATTAGTAGTATGCTACAAGCAATAGTAAAAAGGTCAAAAACTAAACTATGAACAGCTTTCCATCACTAGGGACTGAAATACAGTCAGGGATAAAAAAGCACCATATTAAAATCAACCACCACCTTCCAAATATCTCACAGTTGACAGCTAACTTTATGCTTCCTTCTACACTTTCAATCTCATAGAATTTCATTTCTCTTATCAAGTTATGACTGAAATCTGGGAAAAGACTGATTTGGGTCCAATACATTCTATACTAAAGAAGTCTACAATCCCAAAGAAAGGAAAATAAGAGTAGAGAGAAATTTGTCATCCTCTGTGGCACCAGATGGCACAGATAAAGGGATGTTTGTACACTCCAGCTCAGCAACGAGGTAGTTTTATCACTTTCATTTATACACACCCCAAAGGTGTGTGATCCAAACTAATGTAGAGATTCTTCAATGACAGCTGAGACTGAAATATTCCATCTGTGTTTAATACAAAGATTACATCCTTTATTCTCTGGTGAGTGCTTTCAGAGTATCACTAGGCATTGTTTTCTTCTGAAAGGCAGTGGCCTTCCCACTATTTGTTTTTAATCCATGCATCTATCTGCCAGATTGCTTTTAGGAGGATGGTGTAAGTTGCAGAAACAAAGCTAAGTACTCTTCCATCTTTAGTTCTAACATCAGTTTCAGCCTTATAAAACTACATACTAGTTTTGCTACATGTGACAGAATGCAATGGTACAGGGAATCTGCTTACAAAGCAGTATAACTATGCAATAGAAATTAACCATTTAAAGCACAAGGTATAGTTTACACACACATATGTATATGAAAATGCCTTTAACTAGAGAAGTAAATGAAAAGAATGATTTATGTAAAAATTAAACAATAAAAAAGAATAATAATCCCAGCAGTTGGAAACATATAATGACATATTTATTCTTTTTTTCAGACTGAAAAATAGCAACACACACACACACACACACACACACACACACACAGAGAGAGAGAGAGAGAGAGAGAGAGAGAGAGAGAGAGAATTATCATTAACCAAAAAGTTTACATTGTCTAAAGCAAGTATGTAATGGAAAATGTGGGACATTTTAAAATTACAGAAAACAATAAAAAACATAACAGAGTATTCTGGTGACTATTAAAAATAAGACTATGGGCTGGGGATACATCTCAGTTGGTAGAGTGCTTGACTTGCATGCACAAAGCCCTGAGTTCAATCCCCAGCCCATCCCACCCCCCCCCAAAAAAAAAGAGGCTAAAGCATACTACCAAAAGCTCTATATAAATTTAATGCAATTCCTATTAAAATTCTTCATAGAAATTAAAAAAGCAGCAGAAATTCATTTGGAAAATTAAGAGGCCCACAATAGTCAAAGCAATCCTTAGTGAGAAAAGTAAAGCAGGAGGCATCACAATATGAGACTTTAAATATATTGCAGAGCTATAGTAACAAATCTGCCTGGTCTTGTATCAGAACAGACCTGAAGACCAATGGTGCAGGATGGAAGACACATAGACAAACTCACATAAATACAGTTATTTCATATTAGAAAAAGGTGATAAAAACATTGATAGCCTCTTCAAATAGTGCTTGGAAAACTGGAAATTCATATGTAGCAAAATGAAAAAAAAAATTCTCTCTAACCCTGTACAAAACTCAACTCAATTCAGACCAAACCCTAGGCATTAGACCGGAGACCCTGTGCCTACTAGAAAATGTAGGCCCAACACTTGGTCATGTTGACTTAGGAATTGATTTTTCTCAACAAGACTCCCAAAATACAAGATGTAAAATCAAGGATCAATAAATGGGATGGTATCAAACTAAGAAGCTTCTTCAGAGCAAAACAAAAAATCAAGAATGTGAAAAGAGAGCCTATAGAATGGAAGAAAACCTTTACTGCCCATATCTCAGACACAGCATTAATCTCTAGGATATATATAAAGAACTCAAGAAACTTCACACACACACAATCAATCAATCAATCAATCAATAAATGGGCAAAGGAATTGAACAGGTTCTTCACAGAATGGAAGAAATATGAATGGTCAACAAATATGTGAAAAATGTTCAACTTCTCTAACAATTAGAGAAATGAAAAGTAAATCTACTCTGAGATTCTATCTCACTCCAGTCATAAGGCAATTATCAAGAATATAAGTAACAATAAATGTTAGCAAGAATGTGAGGAAAAAGGTTCGCCCATAAATTACTGGTGGGACTGCAAATGGGTACAATCACTCTGGAAAGCAGTATGGGGATTTCTCAGAAAACTTGGAATGGAACCACCATTTGACCCAGTTATCTCACTGCTCAGTATATACCCAAAGGATTTAAAATCAACATACTACAGTAACACAGCCACATCAATGTTTATAGCAGCTCAGTTCCCAATAGCTAAAGTATGGAACCAACCTAGGTGTGCTTCAACAGATGAGTGTGTAAAAAATGTGATATATATATATATATATA
>NW_026006570.1:0-4792 GCF_001458135.2 Marmota marmota marmota
TTGTTAAGGATAGGGTAATGATAGTTTTAGGTTTAGGGTTCATGTTAAGTGTAGGGTAATGGATAGGGTTTGGGTTAGGGATAGAATTAGGGTTTGGCCTAAAGTTAGCGTAAGGATTAAGGTTATCATTTGAGTAATGGTTAGGTTAGAGCTAGGGTTAGGGCTAGGGTTATGCTAAGGATTAGGTCTAGGGTTAGTCTTAGGCCTAGGGTTGGGGCTATGGGAAAGATTAGGATTAGCTTTAGGGTTAAAGCTAGAGTAGGCCTTGGATTAGGGCTAGGTTTTGTGATAGGTTAGGGCTACAGCTAATGTTAGAACTTGTTATGAATCAGTCTAGTTTTAGGGTTAATGTTATGGATAGGTACAGTTTTAGGGTTAGGTTTAGGGTTGGGGTGGTGTTTAGAGCTAGGGTTACTGTTAGCAACTACTGTTAGGGTCAGTGCTTAGGTTAGGTTTATGGTTAGAATTAAAGGTTTAGGGTTATGTCTAGGGGAAGAGTTAGTGTTTGGCTTAGGCTAAGGGTTATTGTTAGGGCTTTGTCTAGGTTTTTCTTTAGGTCTAGGGTACGAGTTATGGCTAGATTTAGGATTAGGTTTAGGTCTAGGGCTGGTGTTAGGTTTAGGTTTAGGTATAAGTTTACTAGAAGTGCTATAGTTAGGCTTTGGTTTAGGATTAGGTTCAGGTTTAGAACTATGATTAGTGTTAGGGTCAGAATAAAGTTCAGGGTTAGGATTAGGGTTTGGGTTATGGTCAGATCTAGAATGAGGGCTAGGTTTAGGACTTGTAGGGTAAGGGTTTGTGTTAGGTTAAGGATTAGGGTGAGCTTTAGTGTTAGGGTTTGGCTTAGGGTAAAGGATAGATTTAGAGGTAGGGTAGGGCTATGGTTAGGGCAAAGGTTTGGGTTAAAGCTGGTATGGGGCTTGGTTTAGGGCTAGTTTTTGTGTTAGGATTAGGGCTAGGTTTAGGACAATGGCTAATGTAAGAACTAGGGTTACAATTAGGGTTAATTTTTGGATTATGACTAGGTGTTAAACCTCTATTGTTAATTAGTTTAAAGGTTAGGGTGATATTTAGAGCTAGTCTTAGTGTTAGGTTAATAGTCAGGGTCAGGGTTAGGTTTAGGGTTAGGGTTAGGAATCGAAATAAGGCTAGGGTTACTGTAAGGGTTTGATTTAAGGTTAGGGTGGTGTTTAGAGCTAGGGTGAGTGTTAGGATATAAATCAGAGTCAGGGTTAGTATTAAAGTTAAGGTTAGGACTCAAATTAGGGCTGGGTTAGGTCTAGGTGTAGTGCTAGGGTTTGGTTTCAGTTAAGGTTTAGTGTTAGAGCTATTACTCGGTTTTGTTTTACTGCTAGGGTTATGGTTAGGGATAGTTTCATGATTAGTATTATGGTTAGTGCTAGTGTTAATGTTATGCTTAGGCTTAGGTTTAGTGTTAGAGTTAGAGTTAAAGTTAGATTTAAGGTTAGGACTAGGAATAAGGATTAGGCAAGTGTTATGGCTAAATTTATGGCTATGTTTAGGGCTAGGGTTAGGGTTAATTTAAGGGATAGGGTTAGAACTAGGGATAGGACTAGTTTGAGAGTTAGAGTTAGTCTTAGGGCTATGGTTAGCTTTAGAATTGGGGATAGGGTTAAATTAGGGCTAGGATTAGGGCTAGGGTTAGTGTTCAGCTTAGGTTTAGATTTAGGGTTAGGGTTAGAAGTAAGTTTAGGGTTACTGATGGTGTTATAGCTAGGTTTATTGGGAGGGTTAGGGTTAGAATTAGGTTACGGCTGTGGTTAAGGTTAGAGTTATGGTTAGGGCTAGGTTTAGGGCTAGGATGAGGGTTAGGGTTTGTTTTAAGTTTAGTGCTAGGATTAGGACTAGGGCTAATATCAGGTCTTGGGTTATGGTTAAAGATAATTTTAGTGTTAGGTTTATGGCTACATGTAGTTTAAGTGTTAGTTTTATGCTTAGAGTCAGGTTTAGAGCTAGGATTATTTTTAAAGTCAGGGTCTGGGTTAGGATTTGCGATAGGTTAAGTTTTAAAATTATGGCTCAAATTAGCATTAGGTTTAGTGTTAGGTTGATGATAGGGAAAGTTTTAATGAATAGGGTTAGGATTAGGGATAGTGTTAAGTTTAGAACTAGGTTTAGCATTAGGGTTAGGGTTATGTTTATGGCAATGGATAGGGTTAGAGCTAGTGTTAGGGCTAGGGTTATGTTTATGATTAGGGCAGAGTTAGGGTTAGTATTAGGGTTAAAACTGGGGTTAGGGCTTGGATTAGGGCTAGGTTTTGTGTTAAGTTAATGCTAGGGTTAGGGTTATGGCTAATGTAAGTACCAGGGTTATGTTTAGGGCTAAATTTAGGGTTAGGGTTAGAAGTAAGTTTAGGGTAACTGATGGTGTTATAGCTAGGTTTAGTGGGAGGGTTAGGGTTAGAATTACGTTAGTGTTAGGCCTATGTCTAGTGTTAGGCTTAGGTTTAGGGTTAAGGTTATGTTTAGAGCTAGGATTAGTGTTATGTTCAGAGTCAGGGTCAGTGTTAGTTTTAGGGTTTGGATTAAAACTCAAATTAGGGCTAGGTTTAGGGTTAGGGTTTGGTTTAGGTTAAGCATTAAGATTAGGGCTATGGTTCAGTTTTGTTTTAGGTCTAGGGCTAGGGCTAGGTTTAGGGCTAGTTTTAGGATTAGCATTAGGGTTAGGGCTAGTGTTAGGTTTAGGTTTAGCCTTAGGGTTAAATTTAGATTTAAAGTTATGTTTAGGGTTAGGGTTAAGCTTAGGGATATTGTTAGATTTAGAGTTAAAATTAAATCTAGGTTAGGGCTAGGGCTAAGGATAGGGCTAGGGTTATGTCTAGGATTAAGGTTCTGATAAGGGGCTGGGTTAGAACAAAGGATCGGGCTAGGGTGAGAGTTAAACTTATGGCTAGGTTAAGGCTTCGGTTAGGAATAGGGCTAAATTAGTGCTAAGATTAGGGCTAGGTCAGTGTTAGGGTTAGGGCTAGTGTTAGGGTTAGGGTTAGGAGTAAGGGTATGTTTACTGCTATGATAAGGTCTGTGCTTTGTGTTAAGTTTGGGGCTAGGATTAGGACTAGGGCTAATGTCAGGTCTAGGCTTATAGTTGGGGATAGTTTTAGGATTATGGTTATGGCTAGGTCTACTGTAAGTGTTAGGTTTAAGATAAGGGTCAGCTTTAGAGCTAGTGGATTTATTAGGGTTAGGGTCAGAGTTAGATTTTCGATAAAGTTAGGGTTTAGGGTTAGGGCTCAAGTTAGCATTTGGGTGTGGGTTAGGGTAGTGATAAGGTTTCATTTAGGGTTCAGGTTAGGTTTCACTAATTGTTAGGGTTAGGGTTAGGTCTATGGTTGGCATCAGGGTAAGGGTTAGTATTAGTATAATGGATAGTTTAGCTCTAAGTTTAGGGCTAGGTTTATGGTTAGGAATAGGCCTGGAGTTACGGTTAGGGTTAGGGTTAGAACTAGGGATCAGGTCAGGGTTATGTTTAGCATAAAGTTTAGGTTTTGAGCTAGGGTAAAGCCTAGGGTGAGGGTTAGGTTTAGGGTTAATTCTAGGGATAAGATTACAGTATGGTTAGGGTTAGGGTTAGGATTAGGGCTAGGTCATCATTAGGAGTAGGGTTAAGGTTAGGGTAATGGTTAGGTTTAGATGTAGGTTTAGGGTTATAGTTAGGGTCAGATAGAGGTTTAGACATATGGTTAGAGCTATGTTTAGGTTTAGGTTTTTGATAAGGGCTAGGGTTTGAGCTAGTGTTAAGTCTATGGTGAGTGTGAGTTTGAGGGTTAGGTCTAGGATTAGTTTTCCAGTTACTTATAGCATTAAGGTTAGGCCTAGGATTATCAATAGGGTTAGGGTTAGGTTTAGGGTAAAGGGTAGGTTTAGGGCTAGGGTTGAGATAAAGATTATGACTAGGGTTAGGGTTATTTTTAGGGATACATGTAGGTTTATGTTTAGCATAAGTGTTAGGCTTTTAGCTAGAATTAGGACTAAGGTGAGGTTTACATTAGGGTTAGGGCGAGGGTTAGATTTATGCTTAAGGCTAGGTTTAGGCCTGGGATTAGCTAAAGGTTTTGTGTTAGGTTTACGCCTAGGGTTAGAGCTGTGAGTAATGTAAGAGCTGGAGTTATATTTAGGGCTAGTTTTAGGATTAGAGTTACGGCTAGGTATAGTGTTAGGTTTAGATTTTCAGGTAGGGTCAAATTTAGAGATAGGTTTACTATAAAGGCAGGGCCAGTGTTCGGGTTAGAGTTAGAGTTAGGGTTACAGCCAGAATTAGGACAAGGTTTAGGTCTAGGGGTATGGTTAGTGTTTGGGTTAGGTTCAGGGTTATTGTTAGGGCTAAGGCTAGGTTTTTGAATAGGTCTAGGGCTAGATTTAAGTTTAGATTTATGATTAAGTTTAGGTCTAGAGCTAGTGTTAGGGTTTGGTCTTGGGTTAGGGTCAGGTTTACACCAAGGGTTAATGTTAGGATAAGAATAAGGATCAGGGTTAGTATTAGGGTTTGGGATAGGGTTAGAGCTAGAGTGATGGCTTGATTTAGGATTATTAATAGGGTTAATGTTTTGATTAGCCTAAAGATTAGTGTTAGGTCTAGGGTTACCATTAATGTTAGTGTTTGGCTTAGGGTAAGTGATAGCCTTAGAGCTAGAGTTAGGGCTAGGTTTAGGATTAGGCTTAGGGTTAAATCTATGTTTCGGACTCAGATTAGGGCTAGTTTTCGTGTTAGGGTTAAGTAAATGGCTAATGTAAAAAACTAGGGTTACAATTAGGGTTAGTTTTAGGATTAGGG
>NW_026006571.1:0-4647 GCF_001458135.2 Marmota marmota marmota
CAATAACGCTAACCCTAACCCAAACCATAACACTAAACCTAACTTTATCTATAACCCTAAACCTAACCATAAATATAACCCTAACCCTAACCCTAATCCTCACACTAAATGTAACTCAAAATCTAACACAAACCATTACCCTAACCCTAACACTAACCTAACGCTATCCCTAAAACTAACCTAACCTTAAAAATAATCACAACCTTAATACTAACCCTAAAAAATACCTTAACAGTAATCCTAAACATAACCCTAACCATAACCCTAAATCTATCCCTAACCCTAACCCTAACCCTAACCCTAATACTTGCCCTAACATTAACACTAAAAGTAACCCTAACACAAACCCTAACACTAACATTAACTCAAACCCTAAACATAAACCTGAACCTGTCACTAACCCTAACCATAACTCTAACACTAACCCTAACCCTAACTAAACCTAACACTAACCCTAAACCTAATTACTACCCTAACTTTAAAACTAACCCTAACCCTAACATTTACACTAACCCTAACCATAACCGTAATTGTAATCCTAACCCTAACCCTAAACTTAACACTAACCCTATTCCTAACCCCAAACCTAACACTACTACTAACCCTTACCCTAACTTTAACCCTAAAACTAATCTTAACTCTAACCATAACCCTAACCATAACAGGTATTCTAAATCTAATTTTAACCATAACCCTAACTCTAAATCTAGCATGAATCCTAACCCTAACCCTAATCGTAACAATAACCCTAACACTAACCCTGACCCTAATCTGAAAACAAACCCTAACTCCAAACATAAGCCTATCACTGACCTTAAACTTAAATGTAACACTAAACCTAATACTAACCCTAAACCTAACATTAACCCTAAACCTAATATTAACCGTAACCCTAACACATACCCTAACCCTAACCCTAAACATAACACTAACAATAACCATAAAAATAATCCTAACATTAATCCTAACCCTAAACCTAACACAAACTTTAAACCTAAATCTAACACTAACCTTAAACCTAACACTAACACTAACCCTAATTCTAACATTAACCCTTATTCTAATCATAACTGTAACCCTAACCCTAACACTAACCCTAACTCTAACACAAACCCTAACACTTACCCCAACACTAACCCTAACCCTAATCCTAACAATAAAGCTAACCCTAACCCAAACCCTAACACTAAACCTTACCCTAGCCCTAACCATAATCAGAAAAATAACCCTAACACTAACTCTAAACTTAAATCTAACCCCAGCACTAACCCTAAACCTAACTCTAACCCTAAACCTAACACTAACACTTACACTAATCCTAATCCTAACACTAACCCCAATGATAAACATAACCCTAACACTAAATTCTAACCCTAACCCTAAATTCAACCATTATCCTATATGAAACCCTATCCCTATTCCTATTTCTAACCCTAACACAAACCCTAATCCTCACCCTAACTCTAACCGTAACACAAACCCTAAACCTAATCCTAACCATAACTCTAACTCGAAACCTAACTCTAACCAAACCCCAACTCTAACACTAATTCTCACCCTGACACAAACCCTAAACCAAACCATAATCCTAATACTAACCTAACCCGAACCCTAACCCTAACCTATCCCTAACCCAAAACCTAAACCAACCCTAACCGTAAATTAAACTTAACCGTAAGTCTAACCCTAAACCTAACACTAAACCTAACCCTAAATCTAACCCTAACACAAATCCATCCCATAACCTAACCCTAAACCTAACCTTAACTCTAAAACTAACCTTAACACTAATACTAACCCTAATCTATATATAATCCTAACACAAACCCTAAACCTAACACTAAACCTAACCTTACCCTAACCCTAACCATAACTTTTATTCTAGCCGAAATCCTAATTGTAACCTAAACTTAAACTTAACCCTAACTTTAAACCTAACACAAACAATTATCCTAACCCGAACACTAACCCTAACATTGACCCTAACCCTAACTAACCCTAACCCTAAACCTAACCCCAAAACTAAGTCTAACCGTAACCCTAACCCTAAGCCTAACACTTCCCCTATCCCTAACCCTATAACAACACTAACACTCATCTTAACCCTAACTCTAATACTAATCCTAAACTATCACTAAATCTAACACTAACATGAACTAAACCCTATCACTAAACCTAACCATAACACGAACCATAAGCCTAAACTAACCCTAACACTCATCGTATCACTAACCTTAAACCAAACCCAACACTAACACTAACCCTAACAATAATCCTACCCTAACACTAACAATAAATCTAATATTAACCCTAACCCGAAACCTAATCCTAATATTAACACTCACCCTAACTCTAACTTTAAATGCAAACCTAGCCATAACCCTAATTCTAACCCTAACACAAACCATAACCCTAACCCTAAAGCTAACACTCACAGTAACACTAACCGTAACCCTAACACTTACCCTAACCCTAACCATAATCCTCACCTTAACACTAACCATAACACTAAACTTAAACCTAACCCTAATGCTAAACTTAACACTAACCCTAACCCTAACCCTAACCCTAGCACTAACACTAAACCTAACCATTAACCTAACAATAAACCTAACAAAAACTGTAACCCTAACCCTAACACTAACCCTAACCCAACCCTAACCTGAACACTAACACTAACCCTAACACAACCCTAACCCGAAACCTAACACTAACCCTATCCAAACCCTATCACTAAGAGTAATTCTAACCAAAACCCTAATCCTAACCATAAACCTAACCTAACACTATCCCTAACACTTACCATAACACAAAATATAACTCTAACCATAACTCTAACCCTCATCCTATCGCAAACCCTAAAACTAACCCTAACCCAAACCCTAAGCCTAAAGGTAAACCTAATCCTAATTTTAAGCCTAAATCTAACACAAACCTTAAGTTTTACCCTAATCCTTACCACAACACAAAAGATAACCCTAACCTAGACACTAAACCTAACTCTAACCCTAAACATAATCATAAGCCTAACACTGACACTAACACTAAACCTAACCCTAACCCTAATCCTAACCCTAACACTAACCCTAACTCTATCCCTAACCCGAACATTAACCCTAACCCTAACCTTAAACCTAATGCTAACCCTAACACTAATCCTAAACCTAACCCTAATGTAACCCTAACACTAAACCTAACCCTACCACACTCTAAAACTAACCCTAAACCTAACCCAAATCCTAACACTAACCCTAAATTTAAACTTAACACTAACACTAACCCTAACCCTATCCCTAACACTAATCCTTACAGTAATCCCAACCCTAACCCTAGTCCTAAACGAAACACAAACCCTAACGCTAAGCATAACTTAATCCTTTACCTAACCCTAATCCCAAATCTAACATTAACACAAACACTAACACTAACCCTGACCTAAACATGAACCTAACCCTAACCTAACCTAACACTAACCCTAAACCTAACTCTTAACATAACTCTAAACATAACCCTAACCCTAACACTAACCTTAACCCTCACTCTAACGCAAAACCTATTCCTAACACTAAAACTAACCCTAACCTTAACACTTACACTAACCCTAAAGCTCACCATAATCCTAACCGTAAACCTAAAACTAATTCTAAACACAAGCCTAACACTAATTTTAACCCTAACACTAGACCTAGCCCTAACACTAACCATAAAATTATCCCTAACCCTATCCCTAATAAAAACACTAACCCTACACCTAAACATAAACCTACCATTAACCCTAACCCTAATGCTAACACCAATCCTAACCCTAACACTAATACTAAACCTAACATTAACCCTTACACTAACCTTAGCCATAACCATAACCATAACCCAAACACTAACAATAACCTTAAACCTAAAACTAATACTAATCATAATCCTAACACACGAAACCTAAACCTAAACCTAACACTAAACCGAACTATAACCCTAACCCTAACCATAACACTAACACTAACCCTCAACCTAAACCTAATCCTAATCCTAACACTAACCATAATCCTAAACCTTAACTAAACCTATCACTAACCCTAACCATAACCCTAAACTTCAAATTAACCTTAACTCTAACTCTAAACCTAACTCTAATCCCAAACACAACCTAACCCTAACACTTACCTAAGCCTAACATTAACCCTAAAGCAAAAAATTACCCTTACCTTAACCCAAACCCTAACCCTAACTCTCATTTTAACTGTATCCCTAAAACTAACAGTAATCCTAACCCTAACCCTAATTTAAACCTAACATTATTCCTAACCTTAACCCTAACATGAACCCTAACCCTAACGTAACCCTAACCCTATCTATAACACTAAACCTAACCTTAATATTAACCCTACCCTAACACTAACCCTAACCGTAAATTTAATACTAACCTAACATTAATCCTAACCCTAAACCTAATCCAAACCCTAATCCTTACCATTACCATAAAACTAACCGTAACCCTAACACTAACCCTAACCTTAAAACTCACCCTAACCCTAACCCTAAACCTAAACCTAAACCTAACCCTAACACCAAACCTAACTCTAACCCTAACACTAACCCTAAACCTAACTCTAAACCTTACCCAAACAATAAGTCTAAACTTAACCATACCCT